>NW_025538626.1:7500-17929 GCF_020615455.1 Coregonus clupeaformis | reverse complement strand
TGTAACGATCCCGACAGTCTGAGTCGGGTCCTGTCTGTGGACTAGTTTTCTGTTCGTGATCTCCCAGTTTCCCGAGGGTTCGGGAACGCGCTCCGGGGAGCTCTCTTTGATTTCCGCACCTGCATCCCATCAGCAATCTGCACACCTGGTCCTGATCATCACCCTTCTTAGGCTCTGGCCTAACATCCATTCCCTGCCGGATCGTTAGCCATGCCAACAGTAGGTTTACCAGAGTATCAGTCTTAGAGCCTAGCGTTAGTTTTGTTGTTTTTGCACCTTGTTGGTTTGTTGCTTACTTACCCCCGTTTTGTTCCATCTGCAGTCACCCGTCCGAACCTTCATCCAACCTCTGCCTGGTGGTCGGCTGCCCGACCAGGATGGGATCAACCACTGCACCCCCCAACAACTAATCACCAACGCCGCCCGCTCTGTTCCTGGACTATTCAGCATCACTCTTGGAATTTGTAAATAAACACTCACCGTTTCAACTTACCTTGTCCTGGTCTGCTTCTGGGTTCTGGCTTAGCAACTCGTGACAGAACGATCCGGCCAGTAATGAACCCAGCGGACCTGGACTCTGTTCCCATGCCATTACCCAGCAGGAGAAGATGTTGGGCCATCATAGCACGGTACTACAGGAGATCGCGTTGTCAGTTCGGAACCTTTCTACCGGGTCTGACGGAGGTCCAGAACCAACGCAAGTGTCGGTGGAGGATCCACTACCGGTTTCACCCATCTCGCCTGCCGCTTCTGAAGCTGTGTCCTTCCGTGAGCCCAAAGGTTCCGACGCGCGGATAAATATGAGGGAGCTGGGAAGATGCCCGTTCCTTCCTTATGCAGTGTGGATTAGTGTTCGATCTACAGCCCTACTCTTTGCCACGACAAGGCTAGGATGGCCTTTGTGATTGAGTTGCTGCGTGGTCGAGCGCTGGAGTGGGCTTCCAGCCGTTTGGGAACGACCAGGATCCCTGCATGGCTTCATACCAGGGGTTCACGGCCGAGATGAGGAAGCTCTTCGACCATTCCGTCCGAGGAGGGACGCGCTTCAGGCGCCTGTTTTCCGCTCGCCAAGGAACTTCGCAGCGTGGCGACTTCGGTGATCGAGTTCAAGACGTTGGCTGTGGAGAGTGGGTGGAATGAGGAGGCTCTGCAAGCGGCCTTTTACCAGGTCTGTCGGAGCAGCTCAAGGATGAGTTGATCTCCTATCCGAACCCTAGTGACCTGGACAGCTTGTAGCCTTGTCTATTCGGGTGGATAATCGAGTCCGAGAGCGAAGGAGGGAGAAGCAATGGGTTCCGTCCAACCGATCAGCTTCTCAGGTTCCAGTCGGGTCGTCAAACTGCGCGGACTCGCTAAAGTTGGGAGGACTTTTAGCGAGCCAGTTTCGACCTCTCCAATACCTCTGTCAGACCCCGTTTCCCGGCTACCCTTATGAACAGGAATCAGAGCTTAGCGATTAACCTCTCGATTCAGGTGCCGATGAAGCTTTCTAGATGCCGAGTTGGTGGAACAGCTGGGGCTTTCCAGGGCTTGCCGGAAAGCCAATGAAGCTACCACTCTGGACGGCAGTAGTCTGGCACGTATCACGATGAGGACTGAACTTAAGATGCGTTGTCGGGAATCATTCTGAGATGATTTCATTCTTCATTCTGCCGTCTTCCCATGTTCCTCTGGTCTGGATACCCCCTGGCTGAAGGAACACAATCCCACGTCGATTGGGTGACGGGCAAGGTAACGTTGGCCTTGTTGTCATGCTAACTGTCTCAAGACTGCCTGCCCCCCATTCGGTTCCCAGTCAGGTGATTGAGGCTAAACCCCCGGATTTGTCCCTGGTTCCCAGAGACATATCACGATTTGGGGAAGTTTTCAGTAAGCAGAAGGCTCTGTCACTCCCTCCCCACCGACCATATGATTGTGCCATCAACCTGTTCCCTGGAGCTGTCTACCCCAAGGGAAGGTTATACAGTATCTCCCGACCTGAACGTGAGGCTTTGGAGACCTACATCAAGGGAGTCCTGCTGCTGGTCTCGTTCGTCCCTCGTCATCACCCCTGGGGTCAGGATTCTTCTTTGTGGGTAAGAAGGATGGCTCTCTTCGACCGTGTATTGATTATCGGGGTTGAATGACATCACGGTCAAGAACAAGTATCCCCTGCCCTTGATGAGTTCTGCCTTCGACTCCTTTCAGGGTGCTACCGGTGTTCACCAAGCTAGACCTCGCAATGCGTATCACATGGTCCGGATCAGAGAGGGGACGAGTGGTTGACGGGTTTCAATACACCCGATGGGTCACTCGAGTATCAGGTGATGCCGTTTGGACTGACCAATGCTCCAGCGGTATTCCAGAGTATGGTGAACGACGTCCTGAGATATGATCGGTCTCTTTGTGTTTGTTTACCTGGATGACATTCTGATCTTCTCGAAGGAACCTTCCGACCACGTCCAGCATGTCCGGCCAGGTTCTGCAGCGTTGTTGGAGAATCGCCTATTCGTGAAGCGGAAGTGCGAGTTTCACGCCCACACGACATCCCTTTCGGTACATCATCTCCAGGGGAGAGATTAGGATGGACCAGGGAAGGTTAGAGCGGTTCTGGAATGGGCCCAGCCCGGTACGAGATTGCAGCTCCAGAGATTTTTTGGGTTTGCGAATTTCTACCGCAGATTCATCCGGGATTACAACCGTGTGGCCGCTCCGTTAACTGCCTTGACTTCCAGTATCAGGGACCTTCAAGTGGAATCCGGAGGCGGATCGAGCGTTTCTGGATTTGAAGAGGCGATTCACCAACGCACCGATTCTCTCTCAACCGGACACGGCCCGTCAGTTCGTCGTTGAAGTGGACGCGTCTGATGTGGGGAGTTGGCGCCATCCTGTCCAGCGATGCTCCACGGACAGTAAACTCCATCCCTGCGCCTACTACTCTCGTCGCCTTTCGCCTGCGGAGAGGAATTACGGTGGGTAACCGGGAGCTTCTCGCGGTGAAACTTGCCTTGGAGGAGTGGCGCCACTGGTTGGAGGGCGGAGCAACCGTTTATTGTCTGGACTGACCACAAGAATCTTGCTTACGTGCAATCGGCTAAACGTCTCAACTCCCGTCCAGGCCAGGTGGGCGTTGTTTTGCGGACGATTCAAGTTTTCCCTGACGTTCCACCTGGATCTAAGAACGGCAAGGCGGACGCCTTGTCCCGGATGTTCTCCAAGACGGAGGAGAGTGGGTCCAAGACTGAGACAATTCTCCCCCGGAACTGCGTCGTGGGAGCAGTTAAGTGGAAGATTGAGGAGGAGGTGCTGACGCCCTCGGACTCAGCCCGGTCCCGTAACGGTCCACCCGGTCGGTTGTTTGTGCCTGAGTCGGTTCGTCCTGCTGTCCTCAAATGGTCCCACGCCAGCAAGATGGCTTGTCACCCTGGCGTGGCTCGGACAATGGCGTTTCTTCGCAGACGTTTTTGAGTGGCCTGCCATGGCCGAGGATACTCGGGGTTTTGTTGCTGCCTGTCCAGTGTGTGCGCAGAATAAGAGTACCAATCGGCCCAGCTCTGGCTACTTCACCCCCTTCCTATTCCCCGGCGACCATGGTCGCATCTGGCCCTGACTTCGTCACTGGGTTGCCCGCTTCTGAGGGGAACACGGTCGTTCTGACTATCGTGGACAGATTCAGCAAGTTCGCCCACTTTGTGCCAATTGCCAAGCTTCCCTCTGCCTCGGAGACGTCCGAGATCCTGGTTAGGGGGGTTTTCAGGGTCCACGGTTTGCCCAGTGATATCGTTTCCGACCGTGGCCCTCAGTTTACCTCTGCTGTCTGGAAGTCCTTCTGTTTGGCCATTGGAGCTACAGTCAGTCTCACATCTGGTTTTCACCCCCAATCCAATGGTCACGCGGAGAGAGCCAACCAGAAGATGGAATCCACGCTACGCTGCCTGGTCTCTTCCAACCCCACCTCCTGGGTCTCTCAGTTGCCTTGGGTTGAGTATGCCCACAATACTCTCCCCTACATCTGCCACTGGGATGTCTCCCTTCCAGTGCCTGTATGGCTACCAACCTCCCCTGTTCCCTTCTCAGGAGAAGGAGCTCTCAGTGCCTTCTGTTCAGGCCCATATTCGTCGTTGCCACCGGACCTGGCATCGGGCCAGAAAGGCACTCCTTAGAGTTTCGACCGGTATCAGCTCCAGGCGAATCGTCGCCGATCCGCTCCCACCTATACCACCGGAGATAGGGTCTGGTGGCCACACGGGTCTTCCGTCACGGACTGAGTCTAGGAGTTGTTACCGAAGTTCATTGGTCCGTTTGTGGTGGAGAAAGGTGATCAATCCAGTGGCAGTTCGACTCAAACTACCGAGGGACGCTCAGAGTCCATCCCACCTTTCATGTCTCCTGCCTCAAGCCTGTTTTCCTCAGTCCTCTGTTGCCTCCTCCGCCTCCTCCTCCTCCTCCTCGGATGATCGGAGGTGGTCCCTGCCTACCGGGCGACGCATCATGGATTCCAGACGGCGGGGCCGGGTTTCCAGTATCTCGTGGACTGGGAGGGGGTATGATCCTGAAGAGAGGAGTTGGATTCCGCGGCGACAGATCCTAGATGCTGACCTCATCCGTGACTTCTACCGCCTCCATCCTGGCGCTCGGGAGTCCGCCCGTGGCGTTCGTCGGAGGGGGGTACTGTAACGATCCCGGCAGTCTGAGTCGGGTCCTGTCTGTGGACTAGTTTTTCTGTTCGTGATCTCCAGTTTCCCGAGGGTTCGGGAACGCTCGGGGACTCTCGATTTCCGCACCTGCGATCCCATCAGCAATCTGCACACCTGGTCCTGATCATCACCCTTCTTAGGGCTCTGGCCTAACATCCATTCCCTGCGGATCGTTAGCCATGAACAGTAGGTTTACCAGAGTATCAGTCTTAGAGCCTAGCGTTAGTTTTTGTTGTTTTTGCACCTTGTTGGTTTTGTTGCTTACTTACCGTTTTGTTCCATCTGCAGTCACCCGTCCGAACCTTCATCAACCTCTGCCTGGTGGTCGCGCTCGACCAGGATGGAATCAACCACTGCACCCCAACAACTAATCACGCCACCCTCTGTTCCCTGGACTATTCAGCATCACTCTTGAATTTGTAAATAAACACTCTCCTTCGTTTCAACTTACCTTGTCCTGGTCTGCTTCTGGGTTCTGGCTTAGCAACTCGTGACATGAACTCAAATGAAATGATGAACTCTATACAGTTTTTCAATTACTCACAATACCAAAACAATAAAGAAGGTGTCAATTCGGCTACTCCAAACATCAATTGCATTTTCCAAAAGCAGCATCGAAAGCAAATTTGAGAAAACCAAAGAAATGCAACATCAGAAACAAAAAAACAGAATGTTTCTGAAAAATGGTTTGATAACGAATGTAAAACAATTAGAAAACCACCTAAGACAAATTTCAAATGAAAAACATAAGCAGCAAAAACAACCCAGATCTACGCTATGAATACTTTTGAAACTCTGAAACAGTATAAACATACACTAAAAACGCAAGAAATTGAATTATACCAACAAGACCCTTGATGAAATTGAAAGTGCAATTGACCAAAATCAGTTCTGGGACATGTGGAACAATTTAAGCATGACAAAGCCACAAGAATTAGCCATACAAGATGAAGGAATTTGGAAAATTTATTTTGATAATCTATACAAAAACATCCCACAAAAAGACTTACAACAGAACCAATTAGAAATTCAAGAAAAATTGAACATCCTTGAATAGGTCATTAAAAACAACCAAAATCCATTAGATTACCCAATAACCCAACAATAACTAAATGAAAAGCTCAAATCTATCAAATCAAAGAAGGCTTGTGGTCTAGATAACATCAGAAATGAAATGCTGAAAAACAGCACACCTGAGTTGCAAAATGCTGTGCTTAAGTTGTTCTGGAACCAGGGGCTCATCTCCCCTATCCACAAAAGTGGAGACAAATCAGACCCCAATAATTACAGGGGAATTTGCGTAAACAGCAACTTGGGAAAGGTTTTCTGTAGCATTTTGAATTCAAGAATTCAAACCTTTCTTCAAGAGAAAAATTTAATAAGTAAATGTCAAATTGGCTTTCTCCTAACCATCGCACTATTCTGACCATATATACACCTTACACACCTAATTAATAAACACGTCCACCAAAAAAAAAGAGGCAAAATCTTTGCTTACTTTATTGACTTTAAAAAAGCATTTGATTCTATATGGCATGAAGGGCTATTCTACAAAATTATCCAAAGTGGGCTTGGTGGTAAGGTGTATGACTTAATAAAATGTACAGTGGGGAAAAAAAAGTATTTAGTCAGCCACCAATTGTGCAAGTTCTCCCACTTAAAAAAGATGAGAGAGGCCTGTAATTTTCATCATAGGTACACGTCAACTATGACAGACAAAATTAGAAAAAAATTCCAGAAAATCACATTGTAGGATTTTTAATGAATTTATTGGCATATGATGGTGGAAAATAAGTATTTGGTCAATAACAAAAGTTTCTCAATACTTTGTTATATACCCTTTGTTGGCAATGACACAGGTCAAACGTTTTCTGTAAGTCTTCACAAGGTTTTCACACACTGTTGCTGGTATTTTGGCCCATTCCTCCATGTCAGATCTCCTCTAGAGCAGTGATGTTTTGGGGCTGTCGCTGGGCAACACAGACTTTCAACTCCCTCCAAAAGATTTTCTATGGGGTTGAGATCTGGAGACTGGCTAGGCCACTCCAGGACAACTGAAATGCTTCTTACGAAGCCACTCCTTCGTTGCCCGGGCGGTGTGTTTTGGATCATTGTCATGCTGAGACCCAGCCACGTTTCATCTTCAATGCCCTTGCTGATGGAAGGAGGGTTTCACTCAAAATCTCACGATACATGGCCCCATTCATTTCTCTTTCCTTTACGGATCAGTCGTCCTGGTCCCTTTGCAGAAAAACAGCCCCAAAGCATGATGTTTCCAACCCCATGCTTCACGTAGGTATGGTGTTCTTTGGATGCAACTCAGCATTCTTTGTCCTCCAAACATGACGAGTTGAGTTTTTACCAAAAGTTATATTTTGGTTTCATCTGACCATATGACATTCTCCCAATCCTCTTCTGGATCATCCAAATGCACTTCAGACGGGCCTGGACATGTACTGGCTTAAGCAGGGGACACGTCTCGCACTGCAGGATTTGAGTCCCTGGCGGCGTAGTGTGTTACTGATGGTTGGCTTTGTTACTTTGGTCCCAGCTCTCAGCAGGTCATTCACTAGGTCCCCCCCGTGTGGTTCTGGGATTTTTGCTCACCGTTCTTGTGATCATTTTGACCCCACGGGGTGAGATCTTGCATGGAGCCCCAGATCGAGGGAGATTATCAGTGGTCTTGTATGTCTTCCATTTCCTAATAATTGCTCCACAGTTGATTTCTTCAAACCAAGCTGCTTACCTGTTGCAGATTCAGTCTTCCCAGCCTGGTGCAGGTCTACAATTTTGTTTCTGGTGTCCTTTGACAGCTCTTTGGTCTTGGCCATTGTGAAGTTTGGAGTGTGACTGTTTGAGGTTGTGGACAGGTGTCTTTTATACTGATAACAAGTTCAAACAGGTGCCATTAATACAGGTAACGAGTGGAGGACAGAGGAGCCTCTTAAAGAAGAAGTTACAGGTCTGTGAGAGCCAGAAATCTTGCTTGTTTGTAGGTGACCAAATACTTATTTTCCACCATAATTTGCAAATAAATTCATTAAAAATCCTACAATGGGATTTTCTGGATTTTTTTTCTCAATTTGTCTGTCATAGTTGACGTGTACCTATGATGAAAAATTACAGGCCTCTCTCATCTTTTTAAGTGGGAGAACTTGCACAATTGGTGGCTGACTAAATACTTTTGCCCCACTGTATGTACACAGAAAACAAGTGTGCAATAAAAATCAAAAACCAAAGAACATAAATCTTTTTACAACATCGAGGTGTGAGACAAGGCTGCAGTTCGAGTCCAAATCTTTTCAACATTTATATCAATTAATTAGCAGACATGTTGGACAATTCTCCAGCCCCAGGACTCACACTATTTGACACAGAGGTAAAATACCTGCTATATGCTGATGACTTGGTACTTCTATCACCAACCAAGAAGAAACACAAATATAAATTCACCCTGAACAACACCATAATTGAACACACTAAAAATTACACATACCTTGGTCTGACCATATCTGCATCGGGAAACTTTAATATGGCAGTGAATGCACTCAAAGAAAAAGCCTGCAGAGCATTGTATGCAATAAAAATGAAATTATTCATTCCAATTAGAATTTGGACCAAAATATTTGACAGTGTAATCCTACCAATAGCTCTTTACGGAAGTGAGGTTTGGGGGCCACTCAATAAACTGGACTTTAAAATATGGGACAAACATCCAATTGAAGCACTACATGCAGAATTCTATCGGAAAATTCTACAAGTCCAGAGAAATACACCAACTAATGCATGTAGGGCAGAATTGGGCCGCTTTCCAGTAGTAATGAAAATACAGAAAATATCATTACAATTTTGGCTACATCTAAATTCAAGTCCAAATTCAAGTCTGCAATTTAAAGCACTTCAAACCCAAGAGCTGAGCCCAGAAACGAGCCCTCTCAGTAGCTGGTGTTGGACCTAACCAACCAAGCTGACACCAGCACTGCTTCAAAAGAAAGATTTCCAATGAACAAAATCATGAACCAATCAAATGACTCATATTTACAACATTGGAAAAACTAAACAAAATCCCAAAGCCGACTAAATTGCTATCTGACCTAAACAGAGAAATGAATTGGCTGATTATCTCTACTCTGTCAGAGATACGAAGCAGAGACAGATCCTTACCAAGTACAGGCTGAGTGACCATCAATTGGCAATAGAAACCGGCAGACATAAAAAGACATGGCTACCCAAAGAGGAGCGTATATGTGGTCGCTGGTCACGACAGGGGAGGTAGAAACAGAGATGCACTTTCTTCTTTACTGTGATAAATATTCCTCACAAAGAGATTCATTATTCACAGAAATGACTACATTTATTCCAAATTTTAACTTATTAAACCCAGAGGAAAAACTAAAAATACTCATGGGCGAAGGAGCAATGGCTCCTCTTGCAGCCGGGGTATGTATTTGCCTGCCACTAGCCTGAGGGGACACTGAATAATAACATCTGCATAATAAATAGTAACGTACTTATTATTATTGTTATTGCTATATTGTTGTTACCATTATCATTGTTGTTTATCATTCCAAATAGTAGTGGTATGGGTGGTAATGGTAATGATGGCAGTTTAATGATGGTGGTGGTAGTAGTGGTAGTAATGATGATGGTAGTTGTAGTACTGATATAATGGTGAAGATGACCGTTATTTAGTTAAAAGTTAGTTAAAGTTTCATTTTCCATATTTAGATTTGTATATTTATTATAGTTCTACTATTGACTGTTACCATTTTATTGTTGTTATTTATTTATTATTATTTACTACCATTTTTTATTATTATTTGTTATTCTTTATTATTTTATTACAATGTATATTGTATACATTGTTGCTTGGCAATATTGACGCAATGTTTTCATGCCAATGAAGCAGCTTGAATTAAATTGAATTGATAGAGGGAGGGAGAGAGAGGGAGAGACAGAGACAGGGAGAGGGAGACGAGAGAGGGAGAGGGAGAGGGAGAGGGAGAGGGAGAGGGAGAGGGAGAGAGAGAGAGAGAGAGAGAGAGAGAGAGAGCGAGAGAGGAGAGAGAGAGAGAGAGGAGGAGAGGGAGGGGGAGAGGGAGATGGAGAGGGAGAGGGAGAGGGAGAGGGAGAGGGAGAGGAGACGAAAGAAAGGGATAGAGAGAGAGAGAGCGAGAGAGAGCGAGAGAGAGCAAGAGAGAGCGAGAAAGAGGGAGAGAGAGGTAGAGGAGGGAGAGAGAGAGAGAAGAGATAAAGAGAGAGAGAGAGAGAGAGAGAGAGAGAGAGAGAGAGAGAGAGAGAGAGAGAGAGAGAGAGAGAGAGAGAGAGAGAGAGAGAGAGAATGAGAGAGAGAAGAGAGAGAGAGAGAGAGGGAGGGAGGAGAGGGAGAGAGATAGAGGGAGACGATAGAGAGAAGACGAGAGAGAAAAGAGAAAGAGAGAAGAGAGATCGAGAGAGAGAGAGAGAGAGAGAGAGCGAGAGAGAGGGAGAGAGGGAGAGGGAGAGAGAATAGAGAGAGCTTAGAAAGATGGAGAGAGAGAGAGAGGGAGAAGAAGGGAGAGAGAGAGAGCGAGAGTGAGAGCGAGAGAGAGCCAGAGAGAGGGAGAGAGAGAGAGGGAGAGGGAGAGAGAGATAGAGAGAGCGAGAAAGAGATGGAGAGAGAGTGAGAGAGGGAGAGGGAGAGGGAGAGGGAGAGGGAGAGGGAGAGGGAGAGGGAGAGGAGGGGAGAGGGAGAGGGAGAGGGAGAGGAGAGG
>NW_025538625.1:0-17927 GCF_020615455.1 Coregonus clupeaformis | reverse complement strand
TCTCCTTTGAGTCCTGACAAGGTTCAAGAGAGAACCTGTCACTTTATAAGGCAACATACCGCCATATTTTCCCACCAAGTGAAGGTGTCAGAGAGGGGATTCACTTTATTTCTTTTTCTGTGAGTGGCCTGATAATTCACTCAGACCCATGTAGATTACAGGATGCTGGTGCATTTGCTTTCCAATATCGTTCATAGCTGGTCAAACTATATCTAAAAAATACTGAGGACAGTAGGGCTTTCTTTGGAGCTGATGTGTTTACACCTCGGCTGCTATGCTTCAAAGAGGATTTTACTTGTTAAAATTGATTACCAATAGTTGTGTGTGGTGTTGGTATCTATTCCAGAGGAAAAATCCAAGGTGACCAGAGAGCTACACTTCCATATATATGACTTACCAGGATTTCACTGGTGTGTTGAACTACAGTTTCAATTCCAAACCTCTGTTGAAACACATCCCCACGCCTGAGCGTAGCATCTTGTTCGAAATCAGCTCAATATCTCACCACCCTTGAGGTTTTCTTCACTGTTCCTCTGTCTCCAATATTGTTGCTCCCAGAGTCGTGTAGAAGAAACACCAGCTGCACTCAAAAAAAAATGCTGGGTTAAAAACAACCCAATTTGGGTAAATATTGGATAGAACACACGTTGGTTTATTTTGATCTAGCCAGTTGGGTCACAAACAACCCATTATTTTCTTTAAGTTGGGTTGTTGCCGTAAGTTATTGAGCTATGATCCACGGAGTCAGATCAGAAGACTGGATGCGTGGCTTAATAGCTATCTTTCATAGTTATTTTGGCCACCCTGCGATAATATAATTCGGTTAATCTGTTCCGTTATTTCACCATGTTAAAAATTATCCCCCGGCACTTTGGCATTTTAATATGGTTTACATATACGTTACCATAAATATCCCATGTTAATAATTACCTTTTCTTATAATATTTAAATAATGTTATACGTTTTTATTAAAATATTTAATGTCAAAATATTGAAAAATGAAATTTGCAGTTACCCTTACATGATTAAAGTAATACATTTAACTCTCTCATTTATCCAAAAAACTATCTGAATCTCCACGCCCACAGGGGTCATTTAGTGTGTAGCCCAACTATTCCGACATACAGACAGAAGTTGTACCACTTCAGATGAGTCCCGTGAGTTTGTGGGGTTACGTAGTCTCTCACCAACACCCATCGTGTTCGTGGAAGTCTCAGCTTTCTCACAGAGGGGTCATAATAGTCTATAAACAAACCGTTCGGATGCTACATAGGTTTTCTTAAAACCAATTTTATTATGTCTCATGGTCTACAACACTTGCTCTAGCTCTGCCACCTTTCACCGCAGATGCGGAAGGGCACATCCCGGAGGATGAGGTTTTACTTATCTCAACTACAGATTTTGATGGGATATTTATTATCTAATAATTTCCTGTGTTAGTCGCACAAAGGGGTTTTAAATTCCTATTGTAATCTCACCAGTGGATTCCCACAATCTGCATTCAGCATACTGCCAAGTTAAAATTCAATCTTGTCCTTTAAAGTTTTTTAAAAATTGTTATTTGATCTATAATTTACCCCCTTTCTCTATTATATCAATTTTCTTTGACATTGTCTCATCCCTGCAACTCCCCAAAGGGCTCGGGAGAGGCAGGTTAACCATGCGTCCTCCGAAACATACCCGCCAAGCCACAATAACTGCCAACACCTGCTCGCCTTCTTAAGCCACTACCACTCAACTGGCAATCGCTCAGGCGCCTGGCCTGCCACAGATCTGCAACATGAGCCAAGAAGCCCCCTGGCCAAACCCTCTAACCCACCCTGGCCAATTGTACTTCACCCTATAATCGGTCACAACCAAGCTGTAACCACATCCTGGGATCGCACAGTTGTGACGCTTCCCAACACTGTGATGCAGTGCCTTAGACCTCTCACGCCACTCGGGAGGCCCCTTCTTTGAAGTCTTACATACTGTCCAAACAATATATATATATTTTTTACATACTCAGTCACATTCAAATCAAATCCCTACACAGGCTCAGGTGCTTGTGAAATGACATTCATCGCAAATTCCTTGCAATACCTGTGTAGAAAAATCTTATCCAAAAAATGCTCAGCCATTTGCCTGTGCAGTTTGATTACTAAAGTAATAAGTAATAATAAAGGCCACCTTCTTAACATACAGCATGTCAGGATCCCTTTGTTGACAAGGATATCATCGTGTCTCTACTCCTACTACCATTACTTCTTCCTCCTTTCTCCCCCCAGCCTCCGTCTCCTTCCTCCTTATAAAAGTGAAGTTTCCATACTATTCCTTTCGATATTTCTCCCTATTGCTTCACCTTACCACTCCAGGTTTTAAGGCTTTGCTGAACCAGAGGAGATCTTATTTCCATTGTTGTGAGGTTTCCATTTGCAGTCATATGCCCTCATTGTGCTTCTTGTGTTTCCCGCCAGCTGCTGTCGGGGTACACCATTTCAACGGCAGCGAAAACTCCGAACTCATGAACTCGGTATACCTGTGTCCAACACCTGCCACCACTAGCCAGCTAGTTTGCAATGCTGGAGCCTTGGCCTGGAATAGCTAACTAATGTTTCCATAGAAACTATTATTTATTATGCTCTTATCCAGACAATAATGACATTACTGTTCCAATGCGATTGTTTCACAGTATTTGCTAGGAATTATAAATGAGGTACTATTATCAAACAAATCTCAATTCTATGCGAACCTATGGAAAATGCAAATTGAACTTTCTCATTCTCAACTCCTATGTAGACTTCGCTTGGGCCTGATGATGTTTCCTCGCCTTGTCATCTGTCCCTACTGTGCTACCTGACTTTGCCTGCATAGGGGTCATCTCCATCTGCTTCTCCTCCTCCATCCTGTAGTGAAGTAGATGGAGGGACACATAGAATGTTCCAATCAGCGCTGGTCCCATGTCACCAAGTCATGAAAGCGGCAGCACATGTTCCATATCGAGAGGTTCGATTTAAGGAATGCTTTGCTGCACTGGTGCCTGATCTACCTGGGTCTTCGTGTTGATTCCTGTGTCTGTGTGTCCCTCCAGCGCGCAGTCGATTCTCTCTTTCCCTCTCTCTGGATCTGTGCGGGGCAATCCTTGTGGGAGGGCTAGCTGACCTATTGCCGGGGCGGGCGGAGTACAATATCACCTGCTTCTCGAGGGGGCCATTAAAGGTTCAACAAATTGTGAGGGGTAGGAATGGGCGGATTTCTCCATTCCCTTTTCCGGCCATTGTATTGGGCAGTTCAATGGTGAGAATGTCTCTGTCCCTGGAGCAAAAACGTTTTGCTATCCAGGAGCAACCAGTACAGGACATCAATAAGCTGCTCCCAAAACATTTTAAACCAGCATCAGGAAATTGAGTCTATCATAGATAATGTGGGATTCAATGACATTATGAAGGGCAGCTCGAACAGCTGAAAATGGATTTTAAAGAACTGATTGGGTCATACTTGACACCAGCAAACACACCATAATATCTGGCCCTCTGCCCTCCTAAATCGAGGCATTAGGTAATACCAGAAGACTTTAGCCCTCCAAAACTTGGCTACGAGACTACTGCAGCTCTATGGGTGTAACATTTATTGACAATTTTGATACCTTCTGGAAACAAACTCGTTTTTTATAAGAGGATGGGATCCACCCAAATCATATGGGTTCCTGGATCCTTTCACAGCATTATAAGGCTGCATTGAGACAATGACTTGCAGTGCCTTGCCAAAGTATTAATCCCCCATTGGCGTTTTCCTATTTTGTTGCATTACAACCTGTAATTTAAATTGATTTTTATTGGGATTTCATGTATTGAAATAATGAAATAGTCAAATTGGTGAAGTGAAATTTAAAAAATAACTTGTTAAAAACAATATACAAAATAAATAACGGATAAGTGGTGCGTGCATATGTATTCACCCCCATCTGCTATGAAGCCCCTAAAAAAGATCTGGTGCAACCAATTACCTTCAGAAGTCATCATTAGTTAGATTGCACACAGGTGGACTTTATTTAAGTGTCACATAATCTGTCACATGATCTCAGTTATATACACTTGTTCTGAAAGGCCCCAGAGTCTGCCCAGCACCACTAAGCAAGGGGCACCATGAAGACCAAGGAGCTCTCAAACAGGTCAGGGACAAAGTTGTGAAGTACAGATCAGGGTTTTTAAAAATATCAGAAACTTTGAACATCCCATGGGCACCATTAAATCCATTATTAAAAATGGAAAGAATATGGCACCACAAACGAAACCTGCCAAGAGAGGGCCACCACCAAAACTCACGACCAGGCAAGGAGGGCATTAATCAGAGAGGCAACAGAAGAGACCAAAGATAACCCTGAAGGAGCTGCAAAGCTCACAGCGAAAGAATTGGAGTATCTGTCCATAGGACCACGTTAAGCCGTACACTCCACAGAGAGCTGGGCTTTACGGAAGAGTGGCCAGAAAAAAGCCATTGTTAAAGAACAAAATAAGCAAACATTTGGTGTTCGCTTAAGGCATGTGGAAGACTCCCCAAACATATGGAAGAAGGTACTCTGGTCGATGAGACTAAAATTGAGCTTTTTGGCCACCAAGGAAAATGTCTCAAGCACAAACCAACACCTCTCATCATCCCCGAGAACACCAAGCATGGTGGTGGCAGGATCATGCTGTGGGGATGTTTTTCATTGGCAGGGGACTGGGAAACTGGTCAGAATTGAAGGAATGATGGATGCGGCGCCAAATACAGGGGAAATTCATGAGGGAAACCTGTTTGTCTTCCAGAGATTTGAGACTGGGACGGAGGTTCGCCTTCCAGCAGGACAATGACCTTAAGCATACTGCTAAAGCAACACTCAAGTGGTTTAAGGAAACATTTAAATGTATTGGAATGGCCTAGTTAAAGCCCAGACCTCAATCCAATTGAGAATCTGTGGTATGATTTGAAAAGATTGCTGTACACCAGCGGAACCCATCCCAACTTGAAGGAGCTGGAACAATTTTGCCATGAAAAATAAGCAAAATCCCAGTGGCTAGATGTTCCAAGCTTATAGAGACATACCCCAAGAGACTTGCAGCTGTAATTGCTGCAAAAGGTGGCTCTACAAAGTATTGACTTTTGGGGTGAATAGTTATGCATGCTCAAGTTTTCTGTTTTTGTCTTATTTCTTGTTTGTCTCACAAAAAATGTATTTTGCATCTTCTGGGGGTGGTGCAGGCGTATGTTGTGTAAATCAAATGACACAACCCCCAAATCCATTTTAATTCCAGGTTGTAAGGCAACAAAATAGGAAAAAATGCCAAGGGGGTGAATACTTTACGCAAGCCACTGTACTCAATGATCCAAGACCAGCTCAGTTAATCCCTACCATTTGTGTTGCTGAGTTGTCATAATGCTTCAGCAAACATACATTATCCCGGGGTGTTGGAAGACACAATGTAAGTAAACGCTAATTTATGTCCCTCTCTTACTGCCCTGAATGCCTCTGCTGATCCCACAGCTATTGTATGCAGTAATCATGTGCCTATGAACTAGAGTTATACTGCTAGCACTGAGGCGGTGTGCCTAGTAGGAAGTCCACTGTGTGCAGCTCACCCATCTAACATAAATAACATACGCATGCCTATTCCTCTCATAAACTTCCCAGTAAAGCAATGAAAACAATCAAGCATCCCAGGAAAGTGCATCGGTAACATATGTAGTTTAAGAAACAAGGTTCATGAAATCAATAATTTGCTGGTAACAAATGACATTCATATTCTGACAATCTCTGAAACTCACTTGGATAATACCTTCGATGATATAGTGGTAGCAATACATGGTTATAACATCTACAGAAAAATACAGAAATGCCAAAAGGTGGAGGTGTTGCCTTTTATATTCAGAACCACATTCCTGTGAAACTTAGAGAGGCTCTTATGTTAAATACTTTTGAAGTAATATGGCTGCTACAGGTTCATCTGCCTCACCAAAAGACCATTCTGGTGGGGGGCTGCTATAGTCTAACAGTCAGTATCTGGACAACATGTGAAATGCTTGATAATGTGTGTGATATCAACAGAGAAATGCTTACTGCACAAGCCCTTAACCAACAATGCAGTTTTTAAGAAAACAGAGTTGGAAAATATTTGCAAAAAAAACAAACAAAAGTAAAAAAAAATAAAAAAAGTAACACCAATAAAGGGGATACAATTCCAGTCAATGTGCAGGGTACAGGTTAGTCGAGGTAATTTGTATATGTAGGTAGGGGTAGTAAAGTGACTGTTCTGCAGATAATAAACAGTGAGTGGCAGCATCTTAAAAACAATGGGGGTCAATGTAAATAGTCCGGTTGGCCATTTGATTAATTGTTCAGCAGTCTTATGGCATGGGGGTAGAAAATGTTAAGGGAGCCTTTTGGACCTAGACTTGGCGCTCGGTACGCTTTGACGTCTGGGTAGCAGAGAACGTCTATGACTTGGTGACTGGATGCTTTGACAATTTTGTGGGCCTTCCTTTGATCACCACCTAGTATATACAGTACCCTTAAAAGTTTGGATCCACACCTACTCATTCAAGGCTTTTTCCTTTATTTAAATGTTTTACATTGTAGAATAATAGTGAAGACATCAAAACTATAAAATAACATATATGGGAATCATGTAGTAACCAAAAAGTATTAAACAAATCAAAATATGTTTATATTTTGAGATTCTTCAAATAGCACTCACCTCTACTTGCCTTGATGACAGCTTTGCACACTCTTGGAATTCTCTCAACCAGCTTCATGGTAGTACCCTGAATGTCATTTCAATTAACAGTGTGCCTTCTTAAAGGTTAATTTGTGGAATTTCTTTCCATCTTAATGCGTTTGAGCCAGTCAGTTGTGTTGTGACAAGGTAGGGGGTTATACAGAAGATAGCCCTATTTGGTAAAAGACCAAGTCCATATTATGGCAAGAACAGCTCAAAAGCAAGAGAAATGACAGTCCATCATTACTTTAATCATGAAGGTCAGTCAATATGGAAAATGTCAAGAACTTTTAAAGTTTCTTCAGCAGTGCAGTTGCAAAAACCATCAAGCGCTATGATGAAACTGGCTCTCATCGAGGACCGCCACAGGAATGGAAGACCCAGAGTTACCTCTGCTGCAGAGGATAAGTTCATTTGAGTTACCAGCCTGAGAAATTGCAGCCCAAATAAATAGCTTCACAGAGTTTAAGTAACAGGACACATCTCAACATCAACTGTTCAGAGGGGAATGTGTGAATCATGCCTTCATGGTCGAATTGCTGCA
This sequence comes from Coregonus clupeaformis, assembly GCF_020615455.1. Lineage (NCBI taxonomy): Eukaryota > Metazoa > Chordata > Actinopteri > Salmoniformes > Salmonidae > Coregonus > Coregonus clupeaformis. The sequence goes on along the minus strand of NW_025538625.1, from coordinate 10,649 downwards.
AAAGAAACCACTACTAAAGGACACCAATAATAAGAAGAGACCTGCTTGGGCCAAGAAACTTCGAGCAATGGACATTAGACTGGTGGAAATTTGTCCTTTGGTCTGGAGTCCATATTTGAGGGATTTTTTGGTTAAATCCATCGTGTCTTTGTAGACCGATGTGGGTGAAACGGATGATCTCCGATGTGTATTTCCAACCGTGAAGCATGGAGGGAGGAGGTGTTATGGTGTGGGGGTGCTTTGCTGGTGACAATGTCTGTGATTTATTTAGAATTCAAGGCACACTTAACCAGCATGGCTACCACAGAATTCTGCAGCGATACGCCATCCCATCTGGTTTGGTTTAGTGGGACTATCATTTGTTTTTCAACAGGACAATGACCCAACACACTTCCAGGCTGGGATTAAGGGCTATTTGACCAAGAAGGAGAGTGATGGGACCTGGCTTCCAAAATCCCTGACCTCAACCCAGGTGAAGCTGGTTGAGAGAATACCAACAGTGTGTGTAAGCTGTTCATCAAGGCAAGGGTGTGCTATTTGAGTTTATTTAGATTTGTTTAACACTTTTTTGGTTACTACATGATTCCATATGTGTTGTTTCATAGTTTCGATGTCTTCCTTTATTCAATTCTACAATGTAAAACATTTTAAAAATAAAGAAAAAACCCTGAATGAGTAGTTGTGGCCAAACTTTTGACTGGTAGTGTATAAATTCCAGTCATACTTTATCAAAAGCCTTTTTCAAATTCATCTATGCATAGCAGGCCTGGTTTCCCAGATTTTTCATAGTGTTCTATTGTTTCACTTCTCTTATATTATCTCCAATGTCAAATCAAATCAAATCAAATCAAATTTTATTGGTCACATGCGACGAATAGCCAACAGGTGCAGACATTACAGTGAAATGCTTACTTTACAGCCCTTAACCAACAGTGCATTTATTTTAAACAAAAAGTAAGAATAAAACAACAACAAAAAGTGTTGAGAAAAAAAGAGCAAGTAAAAATAAAGTGACAGTAGGGGAGGCTATATATACAATAGAATAAAGTGACAGTAGGGAGGCTATATATACAGGGGGTACCGTTGCATAGTCAATGTAAAGCGGGGGCACCGCCTAGTTGAGGTAGTTGAGGTAATATGTACATGTGGGTAGAGTTAAGTGACTATGCATAAATACTTAACAGAGTAGCAGCAGCGCAAAAAGTATGGGGTGGGGGCAGTGCAAATAGTCCGGGTAGCCATGATTAGCTGTTCAGGAGTCTTATGGCTTGGGGTAGAAGCTGTTGAAGTCTTTTGGTACCTAGACTTGGCACTCCGGTACCGCTTGCTCGGCGGTAGCAGAGAGAACAGTCTATGACTAGGGGTGACTGGAGTCTTTGACAATGTATCATCCATGTAAATAACCTGTCTGATTAGAATTAATAATATCCGACAATACCTTTTTAATTCTATACGCGATGCATTTTGCCATAATTTCTGCATCTCAACACTGAAGTGCAAGTGGCCTCAACTTTATATTCAGCACTTGGATCCACTGTTTCCAGTAATAATGAAATTAGGACTTTCATGTTGAGTATCTGATAATCTACCATTTTTATAGGAGTAGTTAAAACATGCCTAATAACGGTCCTCTGAGTATATCAAAAATGGTTTGGCATACCGCCACTGGTATGCCATTCAGCCCTGGAGTTTTCCCGGACTTTATATAATAATATGCCATTTAGCAGACCCCTTTATCCAGGCTGACTTACAGTCATGTGTGCATACATTTTTACGTATGGGTGGTCCCGGGGATCGAACCCACTACCCTGGCGTTACAAGCGCCATGCTCTACCAATTGAGCTACAGAGGACTTAAATGCTTTAATTGCATCCTGAAGTTCCTCTTCTGTAATTTGGTCTTTCTGTTAGTTTTACATTATTACCAGAAAAAAATCCATACAATTAACTTCGGTTAGTGGAGATGGAGGAGTCTGAAACGAAAACATATGCTTATGTGACAGGTTAAAGGACATATTCATAGCCTGTTATACACTAAAAAGTATTAGTAAGTTCATGGTATGTAAGGATCTTAAAATATCTAAGGTTAAAAAGAGAATGCATCCAGTACTAGTTCATAGAGATTGATAAAATGCAATAAATGTGTTTAAAATCCGTCAAGAGTCAAAGGGTTAATATTGTAAGAGGAATGTGTAAATGTTATATTGACTACTTTATTTTTTGGTGCCTAATTTAAGGGTAAAAGTGTTCATCTGTGATCTACTAAATGCTCTTAATCTATGAGCCTGAGATCGATTGCTCTGGTCTCACCACCTTCCTGGGGAAATTCACGGTCTTTTTCTCATTACACCTGAAATTTGTCAGTGAGGAACATAACTGCGTCACGTTCGTGATTATTTCTTCCTTTTTCAGGTACGTTATTGATATGAAACGAGTTAATTTGAATGTAATAACTTGCTAACCTGTGAAGAGAGTTTAAGGTATGTGTTAGTAACATCTTGAGTAAGTTAGAGTTAAGTTGAAGAGAGTTATTAGGTGCGTGTGTGACTGTAATCTGCTTGGTTGCAGCGATATAGCTCCGTGCACTGAGAGTAGCTGCCATTTTTATGCTAATTGTGAATGAATATGTGCGTTGTTAATAATATATTTGGGGTTATTTGTATAATGTGTTTGAATACTTTGTTGACATGGTTGATAAATGTAGTTATGGGTTCACCGAGCTAAAGCTACTTTGTGTTTGACAGTTATATTGGAAAACATTTGTATATGTTTTTAGTGAATTACAGTTTATGCTGTTGTGACTTGGAATAAGCTTTTGTACCCTGCAAATCTCTGGTTCCTGTAGATCTGTTGTTCTGTATAATGTGGTATTTTTGGTAAAAAGATTACACTAAATTTGTCAGTGAGGAAACATAACTGCGTCACGTTCGTGATTATTTCTTCCCTTTTTCCGGGTGTAACATTTTGGAGGCACCTGAGATTGCTGCTCAGATGTCCGGCTTCCACATCCTGAGTCGCTGAATTCGAACCAGCTAAATCCCTACATAACAACCCAGGCAGGCTGCAGTGAGGAAAGTGTTGCTGTTCGAGGAGCTGAAGTTGGGGGTTAATATCGTGTCAACTGAGGCCGTTGAGAGACCATCAGAGACAGTAAGGACCATCTAATTCAGAGTCAAACTCCTGCACAGTAAAGGTTCCTCCTGTCCTATCAACATGACAACCCCTTGGAAGAACTACAGGAAGAGGTAGTAGGGAGAATTGCAAACCCTGACTAAAGACAAGGTTACTAGACGTATGTGTTTTCCTTGACATATCAGGCGAACAGAGAAGAGTTATTCAAGACAAATCCCCCATATCATTGATGACTCACATTATGATGTTCCTTGAAAGAGAGGAAGTTGCAGGGGATTAGAAGATGGCGGCATGTCGAAATTATTGTTACTTAAAGACAAAATGACAGAGATGATCAGTGGCATAGATAGCAAGACAGGGCAAACTGACCATGATATTGAAACAGCCAGAACACATCAGAATAGAGGGACTGAGAACTGTAACCCCACACAACAAGGGGTGGGAACTGAGCAGAGTACTGCAGACCAAGCCAGTGATTCTCTGCGCCCAGCCCCAACCCCCTGCCCATCTTCAGAGGAGCATGCAGCTCTCACCCAGTGCACAGCCCGGCTCATACTGGCGGAAAGAGTTAAAAATTTCTGGTCAGATAGGTGAACCGGCCACAGAAAGATAAACTGACTTTCAGCCTTGCCCATCAGATTGAGAATGGACTTAACAGAGGCTATCTCAGAGGTAGAAATAGTAGACGGCCCATAATCAGGGCTATTTCTCCAGGCTCACAGTCTACGCAGCTACTTGGAAGGTAAACAGCTAACTCTTCCCACACTTAGATGCATCCCTGCGTTCCCACTTCCAAGAGAAGAGTGCAACAGAGCTTTACAAACAGCTAGCTTCAGAAGCACAGCATAGCAAGGGGAGACCCCTCAAAGCTTCCTGATGCGCGTCTTAGATTTGAGGCAGAAAGTACTATTTGCGTCCCAGGAGTCAGAATCAGGGGCTTATATGACCCTGCTCTAGTCCACAGCGCATGTGTTTACACACAATCCTTACAGGTCTCAGAGTGACAGTATCAGGATAGACATGCAGCCTCTCCTGCTTGATAAGCGAAACATCAGATGAGGTTTTGCTAGAGAAGCTAACATTGCTTGTGCTAATGAGTTAGAAAGACGAACAAAAAGCGTTTTTAATGCCCCACAGCCTGCTACAACTGTAAGTGTAGTCCAGTTAGAAGATACGCCATCTGCAAAGTGTCCTGTGAAGGAAGCCAAAGCTAAGATACCCGCAGAACTGTTAAGAGTTAGCTGAACTTAAAGACAGGTGTAGCTTCCTGTCTCAGTGCAGATTGCTCCAGATTAAGGAGACATTACAGCAGCCTATGTTTCAGTCATTCGCGCTTATGCCCATGCTTTCCCACTTCCAGTTAGGAGGCCAGATAGGGACCCCCAGCCACCTGTTTCCCAGGTATATTGTTACCAACTACAGTCAGCCCCAGCACCTGACAGCCTGCGCAGTATCAATATGCACCTATCACCTGTATACCAACCGCTCTGCTCAAGCTCCAAGGAGGTGTTTTGTCTGCTGCCAGCAGGCCAGAACAGATGCACGCTGCACACACTGCTTCGGTCGTGGGAGTGGAGAACATTTCAAGCTGGATGTAAAATCCGGGAGTCAGACCATCCAAAGAGGCCCCTTTAAACGAAGGGTTACGCTGGAGGGACAAGTGTTAACCGTAGCTACCAAAAAGTCCCAGAAATGTCAAATTGTGCCGAGAGAAGATTCATTTGAGAACTGAAACAATGTTCATCATGTAAAGAGACACTGTACTGTTCCAAAGGATGTCAAAACCAACATTGGACTAAACATAAGGAAAAATGCACTCACCTGAAAATGGACTCTACCTGTGAAAAGCTTTCCCTGTTACAGAAGAAAATGCCACTCCTTTACCATCCCTAGCTCAAGGTTGCCACCCCCATAAGTTCACCTCGCTACGTCGGTAGACAGTGCCTTGTTGAGTGTCACCTGAATCGCCACCACCTCCAAGCTCTAGGACACAGGCTCTCAGATATCGGTCATTGATGAACGATGGAAGCGGAATCTCTCTCCAAACGCAAGGCTGAGGGATGTTTCAGAAATTCTGGACTCACCTGATGATCTAAGATTGACGGCAGCAAATGGGGACTGAAAATGCCGTACCTGGGATGGATTGAAACAACTCGGCTTGCCTCGGAAACTGACCAAACGAAGGAACTGATCATCCCAGTGCTGGTACGATGAAAGGCTGTCACCTATCTCATCCCATCATAGGTTTCAATGTTATTGAGCACATCCTGACAAGGACCGAAAAGACTAAACTGGTACAGTACAGTGAAAAAAGCTTTCCCAAGCCTCAAAAGAAATGAGGTGAGGGCTTTTATACAGGCTGTTAGGGCGCAGAACAGACAGATGAATACGCAGTGAAGACCAAGAAAGTGAAGGTTGCTGTACCAAAAACACAGTAGCATTCAGATTGAGTGCCGGGTAGCTTCCCAGCCTTTCAAAGATGACATGACAATGCTTTTCCCAGCCAGACCTGAACCCGCAGTGGCCAGATGAACTTGAGTTCTTTTGACACACTCAGTCAGGAGTTAAGAAAGGTTTTTCCAGTTGTCGTGACGTCTCTAACCCCACTGACCACACGACATTGCCCTGTAGGACGCATTTATAATCGGTACAGTACAAACCATATGTAATGTGTTACCTGCCCAAGTCTTTGAAAAAGCTGTCACCCCAGCCACAGTGAATCACACTAGTGTTCAAACTCCATGTACTGCTATTGAACAGTGGGATCCACCCAGTAGGTTTAAGTCACCTAACCGAAGAAGCAGAGAGAGAGGTTGTTAGGAAAATGCTTAGAGAAGAGTGTATCCTTCTCCAGATCAGACAATGACATTGGCTGCATTGGAACGATTGAAAATAACTATTCCTCTAAAGGACTCTACACAGTCGCCGCACATACATGTGAGTGCCCAGGCCACTGTATCAGGAGATGAAGGGTTCTTCGCGACCTCTTAGAGGGTTGGGTTAGGAAGTTCAAACTCTTCATATTCTTCACCTGTCGTGGTGCGTTAGAAAGAGGGGACGGACCCTCCGGTTGTGTATAGATTACAGAGACCTGAACAGAAAGACACATCCCGACCGCCAGCCCATCCCTCGGGTCCAGGACATCATGGACAGTTTAGGTGATAATTCCTGGTTCTCCCTTTTTAGATCAGGGAAAGCATGTATCACCCAAGGGTTCATCTCTGAAGAAAGCAGATCACTGACAAACATTTGTGACCCCATGCTGGGACTCTATGAGTGGATACGTGAGCCATTCGGCCTCTGAACGCCTCACTGCAGCTTTTCAGCGTTGTTGGAGGAATGTTTCGAAAGTGGCTCCGCGGGACAACATCATTCCCCATCTGGACGACACGCTAGTTTTCAGTAAAACTTTTATTAAACAGCCTGAATGATGCAAAGGTTTTGCAGCGTCTCGAGAGTATGGCATCAAACTCAAGCCAAGTAAGTGTGTGATCTCTTTAAACCCCAGGTCCGTTATTTGGTCAGAATAGGTGTCTGCAGACGGCAGCAAGTCTGGACCCAGCGATTTTGAAGCAGTAAGAGCATTGAAAGAGATCACCACAGATTTGCTGTTGCTCATGCTTGGTTTTACTCACCACTACAGACAGTACATCAAGAGACTTTTCTAGGAGGGCCAGTGTGTGTATGACCTCCTGAAAAGCAGATTCAGAGAAATTCACCTGACAGCCACCCACGGAAAGCAAAAACAAAGAGTAAGTCATGGTGCCCATAAACAAGCAATGTCTGTGGACTGACCAGCATCAACAGGCACTTGAACAGCTGATTGAGTGTCTTAGCTTTACCCACCAGTCTTAGGTTTCCCTGACTTCCTCAGCCATTTGTTGTACACACTGATGTCACGCTAGGGAGCAGTTCTTTATCAAGAGCAAGATGGGAAAGCTTAGGGTCATTTACTTTGGCTCTCGAACCTTAACAGCAGCTGGAGAAGAACTATCTACCACTCTGGCAAGCTAGAATTTCTAGCTCTAAAATGGGCAATCACTGATAAGTTCCATGATTATTTGTACTATCTCCGACCTTCGCTGCTTATACAGTGATAACAACCCGCTCAGCTACATTCTGTCTGCAAAAGCTGACGCTAACCACTTCCAGGTGGGCAGGGTTGATTTCCACTTTCAATAAAGTACAGGCCAGGCAGAGAGAACGTGATGCAGATGCTTTGTCGAGGATGCCACTGGATGTAGAGTCACTGATGAGAGAGTGTTCTGAGTGGAGCTTCCACCAGACACCATTGCCGCACTATACAAGCAGTAGAGGTACAGAAAGAGCCTTTAGTGCCTTGGTCAATTTCAGCTGCATCCTGTCAGCATCAGCTGAAGGTGAGAACAACTACAGCAACAATCAGCTCGATCCCAAAAGAGGATAAGAGAGGCACAAGAGTCTGATCCGGTCATCCGTCCTGAGTAACGATTTCAAGCTGTCTGGTTCCAAACCGCCAGTTAAAGAGCAAAAGTGAATTCAGTCCAAAGACAAAATGCCTATTCAGAGAATGGGACAAATTGACCAATCGACAGTGATGGTATTCTTTACAGAATCACTACAGCCCGCAAGCAGTTAGTTCTACCAGAGCAGTACAAAAGGTAAAGTGATGGAAGAGTTGCACAATAACATGGGACACCAAAGGTACTGACCAAGCACCTGTATCACTAGTACGTGACCGCTTCTTCTGGCCTTATATGCCCTCTGACATTGAGCACTATGTGACTAAAACTTGTAAGCTGTGTCAAGCAGAAAAAGCCAGGCTATGGAAACAAGAGCTCCTCTGACAAACATTGTGGACAACACAGCCATTTGAACTGGTATGTATGATTTTTCCCATCTCGACAGATGCAAAGGGGGATATGAGTACATCCTCGTGATTGTTGATCATTTTACACGTTACAACTCAAGCCCTACGCCACCACACATCAAAGTCAGGGAAAACTGCTGCAAATCTCATCTTCAATGACTTTGCCCTGAAGTTTGGGTTCCCCTCCCGCATCCACCATGACCAAGGGGGAGAATTCGAAAATCAGTTGTTCCATCCCGTTACAAAAAGAAACTCAGTGGCATGAAGCGGTCCAGAACAACACCCTATCACCCGATGGGGAACGGTCAAGTGGAACGAATGAACAGAACATTGTTGCAAATGCTAAAGACACTAACGGGATGAAAAAGTCAAACTGGAAGGAGTCTCTCAAACAAAACTGGTTTGTGCCTATAACTGCAACCCGTTGCGAAGTGACCTGGCTATTCCCATTTTATCTTCTGTTTGGGAGAGTCACCCAGGCTTCCAGATTGATATGTTCTTTGGATTCACTGAGGCAGTTCCAGTAACCAGCGAACTACGTGGAGAACTGGGAAACCAGGAATGGAAGAAGCCTCGCTATTGAAAATGCTCAGAAAGCTGCTGAAAGAAGTAAGAAGTACCTGACACTAAAGTTAGGAGTTCAGTGCTGGCTGGCTTGACCCAAGTTCTGATTAAAAACCTGACACCCAAGAGGAGGACCAGGCAAACTCCGTAACTATTGGGAAGATCAAATTCACACAGTAGTGAGACAAATGGGTTACAGACCTGCCGATGTTACGAGTTGAGACCAGAAAAGGGTAGGGGACGCTCCAGGGTCCTGCACAGAAAAACCACTGACATCCTGTGACTACTTACCGAGAGACAACTCAGAAAGCCAAAAGATGACAAAAGCAAGAAAAAGAGACATCAGCCTGGATCACAGCCTCTGGATTCTGATGAAGACAGCGGGGATGAATATGACCTCACCCTTGAGCCGCTACAGGTCCCCCACATTTCCTACAGTGCCTGGAGAGGTATCTGCTGAACCAGAGAGAGTCGGAAAACAGGCCCCCACCAGTGAAACAAACAGTTGCGGTGCCCGTTCCTGATATGCTACCAGCACAGCCGCTTGTTGAAAAAATCCAGCTGGAGGAGAAAAAACTTTAGTTAAAGAACTGCCTGCTGAGGAGATGAACTTGCCTGCTGGAAATGTGCTGTGATGATCGTCCCCTAATTTTTCCTTCATTAACTGCTGCTGCTGAACCGATCCAGCTTACCAGCTGCCACAAAGAGAAGAGACACCCTCCAAGACGTATCACCGGATCAGCCATTCTCCCTTCCCTCTTTACAGTATCCCAGCCACAGCCACAGTGTTCCCTGTCTACCCTGCACCAGGACTGGTTCCATGGCTGCCATCACTACAGGGATATGTACCTTCAGCCACACCTACATGTGGACTTCAGCAAACTTGAGGCCACAGACAGAGTTGACATGTTTGACCATGGACTACTGACCGATTTCGACTTTCACAAGACAATTTTAGGCAGACTATGCATAGATCATTAAAACTGATGGACTGTTGATTTAAAATGTTGTTTATGCTGGTCAACAGATATGACTGTAATATAATTTCTTGGTTCTATTTACTAATTTACTCTCTCTTCGTCCAGTGCTTATAGACTATTTAAAGAAGATAATGTTGGTAATGTTGGACAACATTTATTTTCGGAGAAGTGTGACAGAGTTAAAAACATATTCATAGCCTGTTATACACTAAAAAGTAGGAGCAAGTTCATGGTATGTAAGGATCTTAAAATATCTAAGGTTAAAAAGTGATTGCATCAGTACTAGTTCATAGAGATTGATAAAATGCATAAATGTGTTTAAATTCCGTCAAGAGTCGATGTTAATAATATTGTAAGAGAATGTGTAAATGTTATATTATTTACTTTATTTTTTGTAGTTTTCTAATTTAAGGGTAAAAGTGTTCATCTGTGATCTACTAAATGCTCTTAATCTGGGCCTGAGATCGATTGCTCTAGTCTCCACCCAACTTCCTGGGAAATCGCGGTCTTTTTTCTCATTACCACTAAATTTGTCAGTGCGAAAACATAACTGCGTCACGTTCGTGATTATTTCTTCCTTTTTCAGATGCGTTATTGATTAAAGAGTTAATTTATGTCTTGCTAACACTGTGAAGAGAGTTTGGTATGTTTTAACATCTTGAGTAAGTTAGAGTTAAGTTGAAGAGAGTTATTAGATGCAGTATGTACTGTAATCTGCTTGGTTGCAGCGATATAACGTGCTAAGAGTAGCTGCCATTTTATGCTAATTGTGAATGAATATGTGCGTTATTAATAATATATTTAAGGGTTATTTGTATAATGTGTTTCGAATACTTTGTTGACATGGTTGATAAATGTAGTTATGGAGTTACTAACTGATACTTTGTGTTTTGACAGTTATATTGAAACATTTGCTTATATATTTTATAGATTACAGTTTATGCTGTTGTGACTGGAATAAGCTTTGTGCCACTGCAAATCTCTGGTTCCTGTAGATCTGTTGTTCTGTATAATGTAGTATTTTTGTAAAAGATTACACTAAATTTGTCAGTGAGGAAACATACTTTCGTCCACGTTAGTGATTATTTCTTCCCTTTTTTCAGGGGGTGTAACCTTTTGTACTTT
>NW_025538624.1:0-17932 GCF_020615455.1 Coregonus clupeaformis | reverse complement strand
CGTGCGCATATACAGGTAAAAGTCAGTAAATTAGAATATTTTGAAAAACTTGATTTATTTCAGTAATTGCATTCAAAAGGTGAACTTGTACATTATATTTATTCATTGCACACAGACTGATGCATTCAAATGTTTATTTCATTTAATTTTGATGATTTGAAGTGGCAACAAATGAAAATCCAAAATTCCGTGTGTCACAAAATTAGAATATTGTGTAAGGGTTACATTTTGAAGACACCTGGTGCCACAAACTAATCAGCTGATTAACTCAAAACACCTGCAAAGGGCTTTAAATGGTCTCTCAGTCCAGTTCTGAAGCCTACACAAACATGGGGAAGACTTCAGATTTGACAGCTGTCCAAAAGGCGACCATCGACACATTGCACAAGGAGGGAAAGACACAAAGGTTATTGCAGAAGAGGCTGGCTGTTCTCTAGAGCTCTGTGTCCAAACACATTAATAGAGAGGCAAAGGGAAGGAAAAACTGTGGTCAGAAAAGTGTACAAGCGATAGGGATCACCGCGCCCTAGTCAAGATTGTGAAAAAAACCCATTCAAAAATGTGGGGGAGATTCACAAGGAGTGGACAGCTGCTGGAGTCAGGGCTTCAAGATCCACCACCAAGAGACGCTTGAAAGACATGGGTTTCAACTGCCGATACCTCGTGTCAAGCCACTGTTGACCAAGAAACAGCGAAGCGTCTCACCTGGGCTAAGGAAAAAAGAGCTGGACTGCTGCTGAGTGGTCTAAAGTCATGTTTTCTGACAAAGCAAATTTTGCATTTCCTTTGAAATCGAGGTCCCAGAGTCTGGAGGAAGACAGGAGAGGCACAGGATCCACGTTGCCTGAAGTCTAGTGTAAAGTTTCCACCATCAGTGATGGTTTGGGGTGCCAAGTGTCATCTGCTGGTGTCGGTCCACTCTGTTTCCTGAGATCCAGGGTCAACGCAGCCGTCTACCAGCAAGTTTTAGAGCACTTCATGCTTCTCTGCTGCTGACCTGCTCTATGGAGATGGAGATTTCAGGTTCCAACAGGACTTGGCGCCTGCACACAGCGCAAAATCTACCCGTGCCTGGTTTACGGACCATGGTATTTCTGTTCTAAATTGGCCAGCCAACTCCCTGACCTTAGCCCCATAGAAAATCTCTGGGGTATTGTGAAAAAGGAAGATGCAGAATGCCAGACCCAACAACGCAGAAGAGTTGAAGGCCACTATCAGAGCAACCTGGGCTCTCATAACACCTGAGCAGTGCCAGAAACTCATCGACTCCATGCCACGCCACATTAATGCAGTAATTGAGGCAAAAGGAGCTCCAACCAAGTATTGAGTATTGTACATGCTCATATTTTTCATTTTCATACTTTTCAGTTGGCCAACATTTCTAAAAAATCCCTTTTTTGTATTAGCCTTAAGTAATATTCTAATTTTGTGACACACGGAATTTTGGATTTTCATTTGTTGCCACTTCAAATCATCAAAATTAAATGAAATAAACATTTGAATGCATCAGTCTGTGTGCAATGAATAAATATAATGTACAAGTTACACCTTTTGAATGCAATTACTGAAATAAATCAAGTTTTTCAAAATATTCTAATTTACTGACTTTTACCTGTATGTACAGTATGTTTTTGTGTGTGTGTGTTTACCTACAGTACCAGTCAAAAGTTTGGACACACCTACTCATTCCAGGGTTTTTCTTAATTTTTTTTATATTTTCTACATTGTAGAATAATAGTGAAGACATCAAAACTATGAAATAACACATATGGAATCATGTAGTAACCAAAAAAGTGTTACATCAAAATATATTTTTTCTCTCAACCAGCTTCATGAGGTAGTCACCTGGAATGCATTTCAATTAACAGGTGTGCTTGTTAAAATTTAATTTGTGGAATTTCTTTCCTTCTTAATGCGTTTGAGCCAAACACTCTATCCTCCTGGTTCCTGCTTATAAGCAACCACTAAAGCAGGAAGCACAAGTGACTTGGATAATAAAAAAGTGGTCAGATGACGCAGATGCTAAGCTACAGGACTGTTTTCCTAGCACAGACTGGAATATGTTCCGGGATTCTTCCTATAGCATTGAGGAGTACACCACATCAGTCACTGGCTTCATCAATAAGTGCATCGATGACGTCGTCCCCACAGTGACCATACGTACATACCCCAACCAGAAGCCATGGATTATAGGAAACATCCGCACTGAGCTAAAGGGTAGAGCTGCCGCGTTCAAGGAACGGGACTCTAGCCCGGACACTTATAAGAAATCCTGCAATGCCCTCCAACAAACCATCAAACAGGCAAAGAGTCAATACAGGACTAAGATTGAATCGTACTACACCGGCTCTGACGCTCGTCGGATGTGACAGGGCTTGAAAACTATTACAGACTACAAAGGGAAGCACAGCCGCAAGCTGCCCAGTGACACAAGCCTACCAGACGAGCTAAATCACTTCTATGCTTGCTTCGAGGCAGGCAACACTGAAGCATGCATGAGAGCATCAGCTGTTCCGGATGACTATGTGATCACGCTCTCCGTAGCTGATGTGAGTAAGACTTTTAAAAAGGTAAACATTCACAAGGCCGCAGGGCCAGACGGATTACCAGGACGTGTACTCCGAGCATGCGCTGACCAACTGGCAAGTGTCTTCACTGACATTTTCAACATGTCCCTGACTGAGTCTGTAATACCAACATGTTTCAAGCAGACCACCATAGTCCCTGTGCCCAAGAACACTAAGATAACCTGCCTAAATGACTACTGACCCGTAGCACTCACGTCGGTAGCCATGAAGTGCTTTGAAAGGCTGGTCATGGCTCACATCAACACCATTATCCCAGAAACCCTAGACCCACTCCAATTTGCATATCAACCCAACAGATCCACAGATGATGCCATCTCTTTTGCACTCCACACTGCCCTTTCCCACCTGGACAAGAGGAACACCTACGTGAGAATGCTATTCATTGACTACTGCTCAGCATTCAACACCATAATGCCCTCAAAGCTCATCACTAAGCTAAGGTCCCTGGGACTAAACACCTCCCTCTGCAACTGGATCCTGGACTTCCTGACGGGCCGCACCCAGTTGGTAAGGGTAGGTAACAACACATCTGCCACGCTGATCCTCAACACGGGGGCCCCTCAGGGGTGCGTGCTCAGTCCCCTCCTGTACTCCCTGTTCACCCATTACTGCATGGCCAGGCACGACTCCAACACCATCATTATGTTTTCCGACGACACAACAGTGATAGGCCTGATCACCGACAACGATGAGACAGCCTATAGGGAGGAGGTCAGAGACCTGGCCGTGTGGTGCCAGGATAACAACCTCTCCCTCAATGTGATCAAGACAAAGGAGATGATTGTGGACTACAGGAAAAAAACGGGGCTGTAGTGGAACAGGTTGAGAGTTTCAAGTTCCTTGCTGTCCACATCACCAACAAACGATCATGGTCCAAACACACCAAGACAGTAGTGAAGAGGGCACGACAAAGCTTATTCACCCTCAGGAGACTGAAAAGATTTGTCATGGGTCCTCAGATCCTCCAAATGTTCTACAGCTGCACCATCGAGAGTATCCTTACTGGTTGCATCACCGCCTGGTATGGCAACTGCTCGGCCTCCGACCGCAAGGCACTACAAAGGGTAGTGCGTACGGCCCAGTACATCACTGGGGCCAAGCTTCTTGCCATCCAGGACCTCTATACCAGGCGGTGTCAGAGGAAGGCCCTAGTCATAGACTGTTCTCTCTGCTAGCGCACGGCAAGCGGTACCGGAGCGCCAAGTCTAGGTCCAAAAGTGTTCTTAACAGCTTCTACTCCCAAGATATAAGACTCCTGAACTGCTAATCATTTGATTTGATCAGTTGTATTGTGACAATGTAGGGTTGGTATACAGAAGATAGCCATGTTTGGTAAATGTCCATATTATGGCAAGAACAGCTCAAATAAGCAAAGAGAAACGACAGGCCATCATTACTTTAAGACATGAAGGTCAGTCAATACGTAAAATGTCAAGAACTTTGAACGTTTCTTCAAGTGCAGTCGCAAAAACCATCAAGCGCTATGATGAAACTGGCTCTCATGAGGACCGCCACAGGAAAGGAAGACACAGAGTTACCTCTGCTGCAGAGGATATGTTCATTAGAGTTAACTGCACCTCAGATTGCAGCCCAAATAAATGCTTCACAGAGTTCAAGTAACAGACACATCTCAACATCAACTGTTCAGAGGAGACTGCGTGAATCTGACCTTCATGGTCAATTGCTGCAAAGAAACCACTACCAAAGGACACCTATAAGAAGAAGAGACTTGATTGGGCCAAGAAACACGAGCAATGGACATTAGACTGGTGGAAATTAGTCTAGAGTCCAAATTTGAGATTATTGGTTCCAAACGCTGTGTCTTTGTGAGACGCAGAGTAGGTGAACGGATGATCTCCGCATGTGTGGTTCCCACTGTGAAGCATGGAGGAGGAGGTGTGATGGTGTGGGGGTGCTGTGCTGGTGACACTGTCAGTGATTTATTTAGAATTCAAGGCACACTTAACCTGAGTGGCTACCACAACATTCTGCAGTGATACGCCATCCCATCTGGTTTGCGCTTAGTGGGACTATCATTTGTTTTTCAACAGGACAATGACCCACAACACCTCCAGGCTGTGTAAGGGCTATTTGACCAAGGAGAGTGATGGACTACTGCATAAGATGACCTGGCCTCCACAAGCCCCCCGACCTAAACCCAATTGAGATGGTTTGGGATGAGTTGGACCGCAGAGTGAAGGAAAAGCAGCCAACAAGTGCTCAGCATATGTGGGCACTCCTTCAAGATTGTTGGAAAAGCATTCCTCATGAAGCTGGTTGAGAGAATGCCAAGAGTGTGCAAAGCTGTCATAAAGGCAAAGGGTGGCTACTTTGAAGAATCTCAAATATAAAAATTTGTAGAACACTTTTTTGGTTACTACATGATTCCATATGTGTTATTTCATAGTTTTGATGTCTTCACTATTATTCTACAATGTAGAATAATAGTAAAAATAAAGAAAAACCCTTGAATGAGTAGGTGTGTCCAAACCTTTGACTGGTACTGTATGTGCAATGTGATTTCAGATATAAATAGCCCTCTTAATGGGTACATGTTGATAATTTGTTGGGGATTTTTGTTCAAGTTTACGCCATATTGGCTTAAATAGGTAATACTCCATATTGGCTTAAATGCGTACTCCACCCATGGTCTACCAAGGTTTACAAGTGCCAATCTTTGAACTACTACAGTGGCTATGTTGGTCTATTGTACTTCAAACAATGAGTAGGCAGTTTGCTTAGGATTCAAACCTTCTTCAGAGTGATAATGAATTTTCAGTGTCCTGTTATTAAAATTATGTATATACTGAACAAAAATATAAATGTAACAGGCAACAATTTCAATGATTTACTAAGTTACAGTTCATATGTGAGAGGTGATTTGAAGGAGTCAGGCGCAGGAGGGTAAATCACAGAATACAGAGTTTATTCCGTAGTACAGAGTTACGCTGGAGAGCGTCAAACAGTCCAGTGGGCAAAACAGGCCCACTGGAACAAAACAGGCACACAGGGAAGATATACCCCGGCAATATAAAATACACGTAGCTCAACCGAACTACTCTCTCCTCACATTAAACAATCACCCACAAGGACAAGGGGGCAGAGGGAACACTTATACATATACTAATGAGGGGATATGAACCAGGTGAGTGTAATAGACAAGACAAAACAAATGGAATGATCACAGACAAGAGCAGGCACGTACTGCAGCCCAGCTGGACACTGAGGTGCTCTATATCCGTGTCCATCACCCATTCTACTGGCGCCACAATGCAGGAGGCTGGGAGTATGGGGATGTTGTCTCTGGGCCTCTCCTCTGTGTCATACAGCCGTGACAGTGCGTCTGCCTTCACATTCTTCGGATGTATGATAGTGTGAAATCAAACCGGGTGAAGAATAATGCCCACCTGGCCTGGCGAGGATTCAGCCTCCTCGCTGCCCGGATGTACTCCAGGTTACGGTGGTCCGTCCAGACGAGGAAACTGTGTTTCGCCCCTTCGAGCAAGTGCCTCCACACGGTCAGGGCTCGGACAACAGCCAACAGCTCCCGATCACCAACGTTGTAGTTCTGCTCTGCCGGGCTGAGCTTCTTGGAAAAGAAGGCACAGGGTCAGAGCTTGGGTGGCGGGCCCGAGCATTGAGATAGGACAGCGCCTATCCCTACCTCGGACGCATCCACCTCCACTACGAACAGTAGTGATGGATCGGGTTGGGCCAGTACCGGGGCTGAGGTGAACAGACCCGTCAGTTTACTGAAGGCCCTGTCAGCCTCAGCAGACCAGCGGAGCCGGGATGGCCCACCCTTCAACAGAGATGTAATGGGAGCTGCGACCTTGCCAAAGCCCCGGATAAACCTCCGATAGTAGTTGGCAAAGCCAATAAAGCGCTGCACCTTCTTAACCGTGGTTGGAGTCGGGCCAATTACGCACGGCTGAAATGCGATCTCCTCGATCTCCACACCTGAGGTGTTGCGGTATCCGAGGAAGGAGACGGACTGCTGGAAAAACAGACACTTTTCTGCCTTGGCATAAAGGTCATTTTCCAACAGTCGGGCCAGCACTTTGCCAACCAGGGACACATGCTCGGCGCACGTAGTGGAATACGCCAGAATGTCATCGATGTAGACCACTACACCGCGACCAAGCATGTCCCGAAACACCTCGTTCACAAAGGACTGGAAGACGGCTGGAGCATTCATCAAACCGTAGGGCATCACAAGGTATTCATAATGCCCTGTGGGTTTGCTGAATGCTGTCTTCCACTCATCCCCCTCTCGGACACGCACCAGGTTGTACGCACTCCGGAGATCTAATTTGGTGAAGAAGCGCGCCCCATGCATTGACTCGATCACTGAAGGAATGAGGGGGAGAGGATAACTAAATCGTATCGTCTCCTTGTTCAGTGATCGATAATCAATGCAAAGGCGCAGACCGCCGTCTTTCTTCTTCACAAAAAGAAACTTGAGGAGGCGGGTGAAGTGGAGGGATGTATAAACCCCTGGCGCAGGGACTCGGTGACGTATATTTCCATAGCCTCCATTTCAGCCTGTGACAGGGGATACACATGACTCCTGGGAGGCACAGCGTAGAAGGATTACTTTATCCTATCCCAGGTATTCCTTAAAGAGGTGGGGTTTCAAGTGTCTCCGGAAGGTGGTGAGTGACTCCGCTGTCCTGGCGTCGTGAGGGAGCTTGTTCCACCATTGGGGTGCCAGAGCAGCGAACAGTTTTGACTGGGCTGAGCGGGAACTGTGCTTCCGCAGAGGTAGGGGGGCCAGCAGGCCAGAGGTGGATGAACGCAATGCCCTCGTTTGGGTGTAGGGACTGATCAGAGCCTGAAGGTACGGAGGTGCCGTTACCCTCACAGCTCCGTAGGCAAGCACCATGGTCTTGTAGCAGATGCGAGCCTCAACTGGAAGCCAGTGGAGTGTGCGGAGGAGCGGGGTGACGTGAGAGAACTTGGGAAGGTTGAACACCAGACGGGCTGCGGCATTCTGGATGAGTTGTAGGGGTTTAATGGCACAGGCAGGGAGCCCAGCCAACAGCGAGTTGCAGTAATCCAGACGGGAGATGACAAGTGCCTGGATTAGGACCTGTGCCGCTTCCTGTGTAAGGCAGGGTCGTACTCTCCGAATGTTGTAGAGCATGAACCTGCAGGATCGGGTCACCGCCTTGATGTTAGCGGAGAACGACAGGGTGTTGTCCAGGGTCACGCCAAGGCTCTTCGCACTCTGGGAGGAGGACACAACGGAGTTGTCAACCGTGATGGCGAGATCATGGAACGGGCAGTCCTTCCCCGGGAGGAAGAGCAGCTCCGTCTTGCCAAGGTTCAGCTTGAGGTGGTGATCCGTCATCCACACTGATATGTCTGCCAGACATGCAGAGATGCGATTCGCCACCTGGTTATCAGAAGGGGGAAAGGAGAAGATTAGTTGTGTGTCGTCTGCGTAGCAATGATAGGAGAGGCCATGTGAGGATATGACAGAGCCAAGTGACTTGGTGTATAGCGAGAATAGGGAGAGGGCCTAGAACTGAGCCTCGGGGGACACCAGCGGTGAGAGCATGTGGTGCGGAGACAGCTTCTTGCCACGCCACTTGGTAGGAGCGACCGGTCAGGTAGGACGCAATCCAAGAGTGAGCCGCGCCGGAGATGTCCAGCTCGGAGAGGGTGGAGAGGAGGATCTGATGGTTCACAGTATCAAAGGCAGCAGACAGGTCTAGAAGGACAAGAGCAGAGGAGAGAGAGTTAGCTTTAGCAGTGCGGAGAGCCTCCGTGACACAGAGAAGAGCAGTCTCAGTTGAATGACCAGTCTTGAAACCTGACTGGTTTGGATCAAGAAGGTAATTCTGAGAGAGATAGCAAGAGAGTTGGCTAAAGACGGCACGCTCAAGAGTTTTGGAGAGAAAAGAAAGAAGGGATACTGGTCTGTAGTTGTTGACATCAGAGGGATCGAGTGTTGGTTTTTTGAGAAGGGTGCAACTCTCGATCTCTTGAAGACGGAAGGGACATAGCCAGCGGTCAAGGATGAGTTGATCAGCGAGGTGAGGTAAGGGAGAAGGTCACCGGAGATGGTCTGGAGAAGAGAGGAGGGGATAGGGTCAAGCGGGCAGGTTGTTGGGCGGCCGGCCGTCACAAGTCGCAAGATTTTATCTGGAGAGAGAGGGGAGAAAGAAGTCAAAGCATAGGGTAGGGCAGTGTGCGCAGGACCAGCAGTGTCATTTGACTTAACAACGAGGATCGGATGTCGTCAACCTTCTTTTCAAAATGGTTGACGAAGTCATCCACAGAGAGGGGGATTCAGCAGGGAGGAGAAGGTGGCAAAGAGCTTCCTAGGGTTAGAGGCAGATGCTTGGAATTTAGAGTGGTAGAAAGTGGCTTTAGCAGCAGAAACAGATGAAGAAAATGTAGAGAGGAGGGAGTGAAAAGATGCCAGGTCCGCAGGGAGTCTAGTTTTCCTCCATTTCCGCTCGGCTGCCCGGAGCCCTGTTCTGTGAGCTCGCAATGAGTCATCAAGCCACGGAGCTGGAGGGGAGGACCGAGCCGGCCGGGAGGATAGGGGACATAGAGAGTCAAAGGATGCAGAAAGGGAGGAGAGAAGGGTTGAGGAGGCAGAATCTGGAGATTGGAGGGAGAAGGATTGAGCAGAGGGAAGAGATGATAGGATGGAAGAGGAGAGAGTAGCGGGAGAGAGAAAGCGAAGGTTGCGACAGCGCATTACCATCTGAGTAGGGGCAGAGTGAGTAGTGTTGGAGGAGAGCGAGAGAGAAAAGGATACAAAGTAGTGGTCGGAGACATGGAGGGGAGTTGCAGTGGGATTAGTAGAAGAACAGCATCTAGTAAAGATGAGGTCAAGCGTATTGCCTGCCTTGTGAGTAGGGGGGGACGGTGAGAGGGTGAGGTCAAAAGAGGAGAGGAGTGGAAAGAAGGAGGCAGAGAGAAATTAGTCAAAGGTAGACGTAGGGAGGTTGAAGTCCCCCAGAACTGTGAGGGGTGAGCCATCCTCAGGAAAGGAACTTATCAAGGCGTCAAGCTCATTGATGAACTCTCCAAGGGAACCTGGAGGGCGATAAATGACAAGGATGTTAAGCTTAAATGGGCTAGTGACTGTGACAGCATGGAATTCAAATGAGGAGATAGACAGATGGGTCAGGTGAAAAATAGAGAATGTCCACTTGGGAGAGATGAGAATTCCTGTGCCACCACCCCGCTGACCAGATGCTCTCGGGGTATGCGAGAACACATGGTCAGACGAGGAGAGAGCAGTAGGAGTAGCAGTGTTTTCAGTGGTAATCCATGTTTCCGTCAGCGCCAAGAAGTCGAGGGACTGGAGGGTAGCATAGGCTGAGATGAACTCTGCCTTGTTGGCAGCAGAACGGCAGTTCTAGAGGCTGCCTGAGACCTGGAACTCCACGTGGGTGGTGCGTGCAGGGACCACCAGGTTAGAGAGGCAGCAGCCACGCGGTGTGAGGCGTTTGTATAGCCTGTGCGGAGAGGAGAGAACAGGGATAGACAGAGGCATAGTTGACAGGCTACAGAAAATGGCTACAATAATGCAAAGGAGATCGGAATTAAATGAACTAAACATCTGGGAAAGGAGAGAGCGGGGCCTCCCTCACCACAACACCCAAATATAACTCTCCCAACTTCCACCTCAGAAACTATAATTGTTGTAAACTACAGCGGTTCAATGTTTTCTAGGAATAGACTAACTTAGTTTATTCAGCTAGCTAACTTGGTACAGTATTCTTCCGTGAAAATCGTCCAGGGCACCTAGTCATAAGACGCCACAGCCAGCTAGCATGCCGGACTCCAACAACACGGTTTAGCACCAATACTCGGCCACAACAAACCACCAGTGTGTCAACACGCCAAGCAGATTATTCGTGTCCGTGTCTAACGTTGTGGGTTAGTCCCGACAGCTTGAGCGAGTCCGTCGTCAACTTATTCAGCCAGTTAGATAGCTAGAATAGTTAGCATACTAGCTAGCCATTGCTTTCAGACAAAGAAGAAACCCCTCCTTTCACGGCACGAACACACAGAGAGAGCCAAGCTAACGTTAACTATTCACCCATGTCCCGAATTCCCTTGAACGACTCTGGCTACCAATATGTAAAAACAAAACACAAATGTAGGTTATAACTTACCCCTAGCAGCTACTGTTAGCTAGCCAAGTGCAAAGCTATCCACTGAATTGACTCAGCCAGTTCGCGTCTGTTCGCTAGGTCGTTCCAGCTATTGTTTACTAGTAGCTATCCAGGTAGCAACAAGCTAGCTAAATTTCAAGCACAGTAGCCACTTACTACCTAACGTTAACGCTTCAGACAATGAGGTTAGAAAACAGCTGAATGGTAGGCATTATTGTATGTAATTATTGTAGGCAGCCAGCTGGCGTAATTACAGGCACTCTCAGGCGTGAAACAACTATCCACGTTGCTAATAGTTGCCAGTAGCTACCCGCTAGCTAGTCCAGGTAGTGGGTTAGCTAGCTAGCTTAGTGCTTCACCGGAACGAATACAAAATACACGTAGCTCAAACGAGCTACTCTCTCCTCACATTAAACAATCACCCACAAGGACAAGGGGGCAGAGGGAACACTTATACATGTACTAATGAGGGGATATTAACCAGGTGTGTGTAATAGAGAAGACAAAACAAATGGAATGATGAGATATGGAGCGGCAGTGGCTAGAAGGCCGGTGACGACGAACGCTGAAGCCTGCCCGAACAAGGAGAGGAGGCAGCTTCGGAGGAAGTCGTGACATCATATTGTCAGGAGTTGCTATGGTAGGTGTGGTGTGGAATCAGGCGCAGGAGGCAGAAGTAAAGTCCAACAAAATACTTTAGTAGATATCACAATAAATATCCAAAACAAGCCCGGAGGCGAGAAAAGCGCGCACAGGCGTACAACAAACGGGCGCAATAAACAAGTGCGTAATCTACTCCTAAAACACAAACAAGGAGGAAAGCACAAAATAGCGCACCAAAACCAGGTAGCGCAGCAACACGACATGGAACAATTACACACAACACCTAACTAACAACAAGGAAACTAAATAGGGTGCTTAATGAGACATAACACAAAACAGGTGTGACAAACAGACAAAACCAATCAAACAAGAAACATAGAGCGGTGGCAGCTAGTACTCCGGAGACGACGACCGCCGAAACCTGCCCGAACAAGGAGGAGGGGCCGCCTCGGCCAAACCGTGACAGTACCCCCCCTTGACGCGCGGCTCCAGCCGTGCGCGCCCCGGCCTCGGGGAGCGACCAGGAGACGCGGAGCAGGGCGCGTAGGATGACCACGATGGAATTCGGTCATCAGGGACGGATCCAGAATGTCCCTCCTCGGCACCCAGCACCGCTCCTCCGGACCGTACCCCCCTCCCACTCCACGAGATATTGGAGACCCCCCATCCGGCGTCTCGAATCCAGGATGGTCCGAACAGTGTACGCCGGAGCCCCCTCGATGTCCAACGGGGGCGGAGGAGTCTCCTCAATCTCAAAGTCCTGGAGTGGACCAGCTACCACCGGCCTGAGAAGACACATGGAACGAGGGGTTAATATTCTTGTAATCAGTGGGCAGTTGTAACCTGTAACACACCTCGTTCAATCTCCTCAGGACTTTAAAAGGCCCCACAAACCGCCGACCCAGCTTCCGGTAGGGCAGGCGGAGGGGCAGGTTTCTGGTTGAGAGCCAGACTCGATCTCCAGGTGCGTACACTGGCCCCTCACTGCGGTGTAGGTCGGCGCTCGTCTTCTGTCGACGGATGGCTCGCTGCAGATGGACGTGTGCAGCGTTCCACGTCTCCTCCGAGCGCCGCACCCACTCATCCACAGCAGGGGCCTCGATCTGGCTCTCATGCCAAGGTGCCAGAACCGGCTGGTACCCTAACACACACTGGAAAGGGGTTAGTCTCGTGGAGGAGTGGCGGAGAGAGTTCTGTGCCATCTCGGCCCAGGGCACATATCTCGCCCACTCCTCCGGCCGGCCCTGACAATATGACCTCAGGAACCTACCCACATCCTGGTTGACTCGTTCGACCTGCCCATTACTCTCGGGTGGTAACCCGAGGTAAGGCTCACCGAGACCCCCAACCGTTCCATAAAGGCTCTCCAGACTCTGGAGGTAAACTGGGGGCCTCGATCGGACACTACTATCCTCGGGTACCCGTAATGCCGGAAGACGTGAGTAAATAGAGCCTCAGCGGTCTGTAGGGCAGTAGGAAGACCCGGCATGGGAAGGAGACGACAGGCCTTCGAGAACCGATCCACAACGACCAGGTTGGTGGTATTCCCCTTGTGAGGAGGGGAAGGTCGGTAACAAAATCCACCGAGAGGTGAGACCAGGGTCGTTGTGGAACGGGCAGGGGTTGTAATTTACCCCTGGGCAAGTGTCTGGGCGCCTTACACTGGGCACACACTGAGCAGGAGGAGACATAAACCCTCACATCCCTGGCTAACGTTGGCCACCAGTACTTCGTACTAAGGCAGTGCACTGTCCGGCCAATACCTGGATGTCCAGAGAGGGGGACGTGTGAGCCCAATAATCAGCCGATCCCGGACCTCGAGCGGGACGTACGTCCGACCCACCGGACACTGTGGAGGGCTAGGGTCGGGTGCGTAATGCCCGCTCGATCTCCGCATCGACCTCCCACACCACCGGTGCCACCAGACAAGACTCCGGTAGTATGGGAATGGGCTCCACGCACCTCTCCTCCGTGTCATACCGCCGGGACAGGGCATCTGCCTTCCCGTTCTGGGACCCAGGGATGTAAGTGATCTTGAACACAAACCGGGCGAAACATAGTCCATCGAGCCTGGCGAGATTCAGTCTCCTAGCTGCCCGAATGTATTCCAGGTTACGGTGGTCGGTCAGAATGAGGAAAGGGTGCTGAGCCCCCTCAAGCCAATGCCTCCACACCTTTAGGGCCTGTACTACGGCTAACAGCTCCCTGTCCCCACGTCATAATTCCGCTCCGCCGGACTGAGCTTCTTAGAATAAAAAGCACAGGGGCGGGGAGCTTAGGTGGTGTGCCGGACCGTTATGAAAGAACTGCCCGATACCGGCCTCAGACGCGTCCACCTCAACTTGGAAGGGTAGAGTGGGATCCGGGTGCGCCAGCACCGGAGCCGAGGTAAACAGGTCCTTCAGTCTCCCAAAGGCCCTGTCCGCCTCAGCCGACCACTGCAAGCGCACCGGACCCCCCTTCAGAAGAGACGTTATGGGAGCTGCCACCTGTCCAAACCCCCGGATAAACCTCCGGTAGTAATTCGCAAAACCCAAGAACCGCTGCACCTCTTTAACCGTAGTTGGGGTTTGCCAATTACGCACGGCGGACACTCGGTCCACCTCCATTCTCACCCCCTGACGCAGACAACTGGTAACCCAAAAAGGAGACTGACTCCTGAAAGAACAGACATTTCGGCTTTGACATACAGGTCATGCTCCAACAGTCTCCTCAATACCCTGCGCACCAGGGCTACATGCTCGGCCCGAGTGAACTGTACACAAGAATATCATCTATGTACACCACTACTCCCTGCGCCTGCATGTCCCGGAAAAATCTCATCTACAAACGATTGGAAGACTGATGGAGCATTCATTAACCCATATGGCATGACGAGATACTCGTAATGGCCGGGAGGTAGTACTAAATGCTGTCTTCCACTCACGCCTCCCCTAATGCGCACCAAGTTATATGCGCTCCTGAGGTCCAATTTTGTGAAGAACCGTGCCGTGTAATGACTCCGTCATGGTCGCAATCAGCGGGAGTGGATAACTATATTTCACAGTCACCTGATTGAGACCGCGGTAATCAATACACGGACGCAAACCTCCATCCTTTTTCTTCACAAAAAGAAGCTCGAGGACGCAGGGGAGAAGTGGAGGACCGTATGTATCCCTGTCTCAGAGACTACCGGCAATGTAAGTCTCCATTGCCCTTTTCTCCTCCTGTGACAAAGGATACACATGGCTCCAGGAGCGCGGCTCCTGTCTGGAGGTCTATCGCACTAATCCCCCTGTCTATGAGGTGGCAACCGTGCCGCTCTGGTCTTACTAAACACGAGTGCCAAATCCTCATACTCAGGTGGAATGTGCAGTGCTGGCATCTGGTTCGGACTCTCCACCGAGGTCGCCCTTACGGAAACACCCAGACATAGCCCCTCACACTGAGCAGACCACCCTTTAAGAGCCTTCTCTCGCACACGAAATCGTAGGATCATGGGTAATCAACCAGGGAAGCCCCAGTACCACCGGATACGCAGGAGAGTCGATCAGATAGAGTTGAATCGTCTCCCTCATGACCCCCTGCGTCATCATCCTAAGTGGCGCTGTGACCTCCCCTAATTAACCCAGATCCTAACGGACGACTATCTAAGGCATGTACAGGGAAGGGCTTATCGACTGGAAGGAGGGGAATCCCTAACTTAACACAGAATTTACGATCTACAAAATTCCCAGCTGCGCCTGAATCGACTAGCGCCTTATGCTGGGAACGAGGTGCAACCTGTGGGGAAACAAACAGGTAATGTAATGTGTACGACAGAAAGCTCTGGGTAAGTAGGGCGCCTACTCACCTGGGAGGACTCCCCAATGTGTGACCTGCCATCTCCCTCACCAGGGGACCCTCCCCAGCACCTAGCCGCGGTGTGCCCTTCGACGGCCACAGTTGGTGCAGGAGACTGCCTCCCCTCGGGCTCCTTCCTCTCCTCCCTCTAGCGCCAGCACCTCCAAGCTCCATCGGGCTCTGCTCGGAGGCGCTGGAGGGTGGAATGGGAGGCCCCCACCTGGGACGACCCGCGTCGCAGCAGGGTGTCCAGCCGAATGGCCATGTCCACCAGCTGGTCAAATGTTAGTGTAGTATCCCTGCATGCTAACTCTCTGCGGACGTCCTCCCGAAGGCTACATCTAAAGTGGTCTATGAGGGCCTCTCATTCCACCCTGCATCGGCCGCTAGAGTCCGAACTCCAGCGCAAACTCTTGAGCGCTCCTCATCCCCTGTCGGAGGTGGAATAGACGCTCCCCCGCCGCCTTCCCTTCTGGTGGATGGTAAGACAGCACGAGCGGCGTTGGAGAACCCGCATAGGTGACTGTGGCGGCGTCTATTCCCCCTCCATTCGCGTTGGCCCACTCCAACGCCTTGCCGGTGAGACAGGAGATGAGGCGGAAACGCTCTCGTATCCCGAGGCGCCGGGTGTATGGTGGCAAGGTAGAGCTCCACTTGTACTAGGAACCCCTGACACCCGGCAGCGGTGCCGTCGTCGCCCGGGAGCGCAGAGCCGAATCCCACTGGGTTCCGGTAGTTGGACGGGCGGGCTGTCCGATGGTGATGGTAAGCGATAGGTGGGGGTGTGGGCAGGGCGGTGTGTTCAATAGGGCGATATGGGCGACGACTGCCAAACGGGGAAAAGGAAGGGATTTTTTTCTAATCAATTATATCACGGCAACAGTAGTTATCAGTGTTGTAATCTAGACGTCTGATCT
Source organism: Coregonus clupeaformis (assembly GCF_020615455.1). NCBI lineage: Eukaryota > Metazoa > Chordata > Actinopteri > Salmoniformes > Salmonidae > Coregonus > Coregonus clupeaformis. The sequence goes on along the minus strand of NW_025538624.1, from coordinate 1,858 downwards.
GCCACAGTGCCACACTGCCACTAAATGTCCAATCAGGCTAAAGTCGTGCTTCAAATGGCCCCCCTTTTGGGGCGATTTCAGTCAGGTTGAAAATCGCCCAGAAGTCTGTCATAGACTCCCCATGTAAAATCTATTTTTTCAAATTTCAGAGCTTTCAATACAATCTCTATGGGTTTCTGAGGGCTTGCACTTACGCGCTTTCGTCATACGAACGTAACCATGAACGTAACTAAGAAAAGAGCGGGTAGCAGCATCAATCAATTCACGTACTACTATCAAGATGGCTATAGCGTTCAGTGCAACTTTCGATTGTCTCTTTGAAAGAAGTTCACATCAAAGAGACAACCACAAAGTGCAGGAGCGCTTTTTTGAGTTCCTTCCCATCTCGGAATCAACCTCAGTCTCAATCGCCAGTGTGCTTTTGGAGAGACTGAACGGTCTTTTTGCCGACGACGTGAAAGTCAAACTCATTGCGCAAGCTTACGATGGAGCCAGTGTGGATGAGGCGAGAGAAGGCAAAAGGTGCGTGAGCATTTCAAGAAAGGCCATTACGTGCATTGCTATGCGCATCAGCTGAATTTGATAATGCAGCAAGCTAAAAAGTAACTAGTAAACTAGTCCTCAGCATGCCTGATTTCAATGAGAGAAAGTCATTGACCGCTTTGCTGCATTGAAAGAGAGAAGAGAACAGTTTCAGTACAAGTAATGTAGCCTCTCTCTCTCTTTGTCCCTCCCTGTCTGTCTCTTTAACACACACACACCCAAATCAGTTCACAGTTGATGTTGTTTAAAATAGTTATTTTTCATTTTTAAAAAAGTAAACAATTTTTTTACAAATCTATACAATTGGCCAGAATATGGTTGTTCATTTTACAAAGCCATACAGATAGCTGTGTTTACCTTTTCTAGAAATTATTTTCAAATTCTGTTTTCAGGCAAAATGTCTATCACTGTTCATTTTCACAAATCTATACAAGAGGGCAGAATATGGAAGTCTATAAAAATTTCTTATTACCAATAAGTTGCATCAATGTTTTCAGTAGCCTCTATCAAAAGCTCCTGCTTGCTCAGGTGCACATATTTCCAATTCAACCATGAGGCCTTTTTGAAGCAAGTAATGTGTATATCAGTATTGACTTATATGCTGCCCCTGTCTTCATGTTGTTGCTGGACATATCTTTTTTAAAATGTGTGTAGGTCACCTAAATCATCAGAAAAAAAATTTCAGGAGCCGCCACTGGGTGTGGGTACCCCGCTGGTTTCCCATCGATGGAGGGTGTTCATGACGCGGTCCAAGGCGTGCCCGATCTGGTTGATTCGATCCTCTTGACCGCGAAGACGCTCCTCCATGATGTCGGTGGGTGCTCCTGCTGATTCCATATGTGGTGTGTAATTCTGTCAGGAGTTGCTATGGTAGGTGTGGTGTGGAATCAGGCGCAGGAGGCAGAAGTAAAGTCCAACAAAATACTTTAGTAGATATCACAATAAATATCCAAAACAAGCCCGGAGGCGAGAAAAGCGCGCACAGGCGTACAACAAACGGGCGCAATAAACAAGTGCGTAATCTACTCCTAAAACACAAACAAGGAGGAAAGCACAAAATAGCGCACCAAAACCAGGTAGCGCAGCAACACGACATGGAACAATTACACACAACACCTAACTAACAACAAGGAAACTAAATAGGGTGCTTAATGAGACATAACACAAAACAGGTGTGACAAACAGACAAAACCAATCAAACAAGAAACATAGAGCGGTGGCAGCTAGTACTCCGGAGACGACGACCGCCGAAACCTGCCCGAACAAGGAGGAGGGGCCGCCTCGGCCGAAACCGTGACACACCTGTTTTGTGTTA
>NW_025538623.1:0-17943 GCF_020615455.1 Coregonus clupeaformis | reverse complement strand
TTATTTTATTTTTTTATTTCACCTTTTATTTAACCAAGGTAGCCGTTATGAGAATAGGTTCTCATTTACAACTGCGACCTGGCCAAGATAAAGTAGTGCAATAAAAACAACACAAAGAGTTACATATGGGATAAAAAAAAAAACATAAAGTCAGAAATACAACTTAAGAAAATGTATATACGTGTGTGCAAATGTAGCGTGTTATGGGGGTAAGGCAATAAATGGCTAGGTGCAGAATAATTACAATAGTATTAACTGGAAGCCACAGATGCTGTGTGACACTCTGGCTCCATGGACTTTATTAGCTGACCAGGGTTGTTTCATTTTTCCTTGTTTTGGGTGTATTTCTATGTTGGGTATTCTGGTTGTTTCATTTCTGTGTGGTGATTGTTTCGTGATTATTCCAGGTGACTCGCGAATCGGAGGTAACGAAAGTGACAGCTGTCGGCTCGTTATCTCTGATTGGGAGCCATATTTATACTCGTGTGTTTTCGTGGGTATTATGGGTTTTTGTTCCAAGTTCTGTCGTTATTTAGCAGAGGACCACTACTCGTTCAGTTTGTTGTTTTTCGTGTTTGCTTTGTTAAATAAAGTCACGTTCACTCCACCAACACATGGCGTATTGGTCCGCTTCTTCAGACGATCGTGACAGAAAACCCACCTACTAGAAGGACCAAGCAGCGCATTGTCCAGGAGCGACAGCTGCTGGCGGGAGGCGCTACTGGTAAGGAGCTCGAGAGAGGCTACGATGGCCCAGGGTGGGCAAATCGTGGTCCTGGGAGGACATGCTTTCGGGGCAAGGGACCTTGGGAAGTCAATGGCAACCTGGCGAGAGAGGAGCAACGGGCGTCAGCAGGGCCATATCGTTGGAAGGACGAGAGGCAACTCCCAAAAAGTTTTTTGGGGGGCACGGCATCGGCTTGGACGACGCGGCTAACGGAGGCAGAGAAGGGAGCGAATTCAGAGGCAACCAGGTTACGGGGTCACTGGCCAGAGTAAAGGGAAGGAGATGAGGGCACGGCGTGAGGGAGACTGAGGTGTTATCCCAGTCCGGTCCGGCCCGTTCCAGTTCCCGGGGTAGAGCCAGTGGTGTGTGCCTCCAGTACTTGGTCGGCAGCTGTAGCATGGCCCCTCGCACCAAGGATACGGTGTCCGCCAGCCCGCCCGGGCCTGTTCCGCCATTTCGCATCGCAGGAACGGTGCTCTCAGCCAGCCCAGCCCTGTTCCGGCCACTACCACCAGGGATACGGTGCGTGTGCCAGCCCTTTCCCCACCAGCCTGGCACCACGCCCCAAGCCTCCTGTGTCTCCCGAGTCCCCAATGTGTCCTGTTGCTGCTCTCCGCACTGGGCTTAATGTGAGTCCCCAGGGTCCCCAGCTCGCGCCCTGTTCCGGCTCTCCGACTCAGCCCTTATGTCGTCCCCAGGCCAAGCATGCCCTGTTGCTGCTTCCACTAGCCCTGCAGATGCGTGTCCTCAGCCGGTACCTAGTTCCGGCACCACGCATCAGTGCCTGCTGGTGCGTGTCCCCAGGCCAAGCATGCCCTGTTGCTGCTTCCCGCACACTAGCCCTGAGATCCGTGTCCCTCAGCCCGGTACCTCCAGTTCGTCGCACCACGCCATCAGGCCTACATGCGTCCCTATACAGGCCCACATGCCCTGTTGCTGCTTCCCACACTAGCCTGAGATGCGTGTCCTCAGCCCGGTACCTCCAAAGTTCCGGCACCACGCACAGCCTACAGTGCGTCCCCAGGGCCAAGCATGCCCTGTTGCTTCTCCCCTAGCCCTGAGATGCGTGTCCTCAGCCCGGTAACTCCAGTTCCGGCACCACGCACCAGGCTCGCGGTTGCGCCTCAGACGCCAGAGTCTGCCGTCTGCTCAACGGGGCCTGAACCGTCCGTCTGCCCAACGCCCGTCTGAACTGCCCGTCTGCCCAACGGCGCCTGAACTGCCCGTCTCGCCCAAGCGGGGTTCTAGAACTGTCCGTCTGCCCAACGCCCGTCGAACTGCCCAGTCACTTATGGCGCCTGAACTGCCCGTCTGCCCACGCGGCGTCTGAACTGCCCGTCTGCCCAACGCCGTCTGAACTGCCCGTCTGCCAACGCCGTCTGAACTTCGTCGTCTCGCTCCAACGCCCTCTGAACTGCCCGTCTGTACGAGCTCGCAAAAGCCGCCCGTCTGCCATGAGCGCTGGGAGCCATCCATGAACTCCGGCGCTTCGGTCTCCACACAGACAGGATATCAGCCAGAGCATCTTCGCCAAGACAGTAGTTCAGCCGTGAGCCTTCCACTTGAACAGGATCGACTGAGCCTTCCACCAGACAGATCAAGCCAGAGCCTTCCCCACAGATGATCAGCCAGGAGCCTTCCGCTGACAGGATCGTCCAGAGCCTTCAGCGCTAGACAGGATCGGCCGAGCCTTCCGCCACAGGATCGGCCGAGCCTCAGCCAGACAGGATCGGCCAGGGCCTTCTGCCGTGACAGGGATCGGCCCAGAGCCTTCTGCCAGAGCAGGATCAGCCAGAGCCTTCTGCGACAGATCAGCCAGAGCCTGGCCAGCCAGGTGATCCGGGCCAGAGCCGTCCAGCCAGGGATCCGCTGGAGCCAGTCAGCCAGGATCCGCCCAGCTAGTCAGGTACTCAGTCCCTTAGCCCGGTGATGCCCCTTAGTCCAGGTGCTGCCCGCTCTAGTCGGTCTGCCCCTTAGCCCAGGCTGCCCCTTAGCCGTGCTGCCCCTTGTGCCCGGTGCTGCCCATAGTCCGGTGCTGCTCTCCAGTCCGGTGCTGCCTCTAAGTCCGGTGCTGCCCTTAGTCCGGTGCCGCCCCTTAATCCAGGTGGGTTTAGTTGGGGGTCGTGTGGAGGGGGCTACGAAGCGGATAGTGACTAAGGTGGGGTGCAGGTTTACTGACCTGGACCGAACCGCCACCACGTGGACAGACGCCCACTCAGACCCTCCCCTAGACTGCTTATGCTGGTAGGCCAGTACGCTCCTTTGAGGGGAATTACTGGCTGCCTCTGTCCATGGACTTTGTTATTGCCAGGGCATTTCATTTTCCTTCGTTTGGTATTTCTATGTTGGGTATTCTGATTGTTTCATTTCTATGTGTGGTGATTGTCTAGTGATTTATTCAGGTGGACTCCCAATCGGAGGTAACGATTGACAGCTGTCGCCTAATTGTCTCTTGGATTGGTTTGCCTATTAATACTTAGGTGTGTTTTCTCTTATGTCAGGTCTTTTGTTCTAAGTTCTGTTCGTGTTACAGGAGGACTTCACTATGCCGTCATTTGTTGTTTTCGTGGTTGCTTTATTAAATAAAGTCATTCATGTTTCACTCACACGCGCTCTTTGGACCCTTCTTCAGACGATGGTGACAATTGCAAAAGAGTTATGTGCAAATTGAGATACTGGGGTGCAAAAGAGCAAATAACAATATAGGGATGAGGTAGTTGGGGTGGGCTAATTTCAGATAGGCTGTGTACAGTGCAGTGATCGGGTAAGGTGCTCTGACAACTGATGCTTAAAGTTATTGAGGGAGATAAGAGTTCTCAAGCTTCAGAGAATTTTGAATGTCGTTCCCAGTCATTGGCACAAAGAACTTGGAAGGAATGGCGTGGCTGAGGTGTTGGCTTTGGGAATGACCAGAGATATACGCTAGAGGCCTGGAATACGGGTGCAGGTGCCTTCTGGTGACCAAGCCAGCTAAGATAAGGCGGGGATTTGCTCTAGCAGTGATTTATAGATGGCCTGGCCAAGCTGTGGGTTGGACGATCGAACATGTGTGAGTGGACCAGCCAACAAGACAAGTACAGGTCAGCAGTGGTGGGTCGTGTGTGGGGCTTCTGGAGATGCAACAAGGGATGGAACATGTGATAGACTACATCCAATTTGCTGGGTGGAGTGTTGGAGGCTATTTTGTAAATGACATCGCGAAGTCAAGGATCGGTAGGATAATCAGTTTCGAGATGCTGTGTTTGCCAGCATGAGTGAAGGGAGGCTTTGTTGCGAAATAAGAAGCCGATTCTAGATTCAAGATAGTCCTATTTGGTAAAATACCGAAGTCCATTTGGCAAGAAACAACTCAAATAAGCGAAACAGAAACAACAATCCATCATTACTTTGAAGACATGACGGTCAGTCAAACCCATCCCATCTGGTTTTGCGCTTAGTGGGGACTATCATTTGTTTTCAACATGACAATGACCCAACACACCCTCCAGGCTGTAAGGGCTATTTAACCAAGAAGAGAGAGTGATGGGCGCTGCATCAGTTGACCTGGCCTCCCCAATCCCCGACCTCAACCCAATTGAGATGGTTTGGGCTGGGTTGGACCAGAGTAGGAGGAGGTAGCCAACAAGTGCTCAAATCTCAAATATATTTCTGATTTGTTTAACTACTTTTGAAGTTACTACATGATTCATTGTGTTATTTCATGTTTTGATGTCTTCACTATTATTCTACAATGTAGAATAGTAAAAATAAAGAAAAACCCTTGAATGAGTAAATGTGTCAAACTTTGACTGGTACTGTATATATGAGATGAAGTAATGCAAGATATGTGAACTATATGTGTGTGTGTGTGTGTGTTGTTTACTACTCACAGCTCACTGATTATAGAGCACTTGATTGATTGTTTTCTCCCGCAGAGCCCCCTGTCATGGTGGAACCTGCAGACAGGCTATAGCGGCTGCACAGCAGTGTGAGGGAAAGCCACCCAGCTCTATACTACGGTCAGTCTGGGGCTTTTAGTTTAGTTTATTAATTCAAAAAAACAAACACACATAAAACTTGGAAAAGCCATACATGCACATGGGTAAATCATCGAGATAACACCACAATAAAGTCTGGGACGTATTTATATTGTGGTCAGTTGTCAGGGTTGGCTGTAGGGGTGGGTGTATGGGTGAAATCGCGCCTGAAGGACACCGTCAATAATCCAAAAGACTTTAATCAAAATTACCAATAAGGCAAACAGGAAAACTTGCTTGAAGGCGGAACGACGCACGTGGCGAAGCCAAAACAAAGGCGCACGAAAACAGGTGCGTAGAATACGCTCCAGCGCAGTGGAGTAGTAAAAGCTCAACCGAGCGAAGAATGGTCAAACGACCAGCAAATACACAGTACACGAAACAATAACCACACAACACCTGACAAACACAACAGAACTAAATAGGACACTAATGACACTAAATTAACAGGTGTGAAAACAATCAGACAAAAAGCAAACGAACATGACAAACATACATCGGTGGCACTAGTATTCGGAGACACGAACGCCGAAGCTCCCAAACAAGGAAGAGAGGCAGCCTCGCTGAAACCGTGACAGTACCCCCCTTGACGCGCGTGGCTCCGGACGTGCGCCTGACTCCGCCCTCGGGGACTACCCGGAGGACGCGAGCAGGGAAAGGCTCGGGTGCCACGATGGAAATTCCGTCCAGAGAGACGGGTCCAAAATGTCTCTCCTCGGCAGCCCACCGCTCCTCCGGGACCGCACCCCTCCTCCACTAGATACTGGAGACCCCCATCCGACGTCTCGAATCCAAGATGGACCTCCACGGAGTATGCCAAGTGCCCCTCGATGTCAATGGGGCGGAGGAGTCTCCCTGATCTCACTTTCCTGGAGTGGGCCAGCTACCACCGGCCTGCAGAAGGCACATGGAACGGTGGGTTAATACTTTTATATTCAACAGGTGGCCTGTAATTTATAACACACCTCGTTCAACCTTCCCGGGACTTTGATGGCCCTACAAACCGCCGACCCAGTTTCCGACAGGGCAGGCGGAGGGGCAGGTTTCTGGTAGAGAGCCAGACTCGTCACCAGGTGCGTACACCGGTCCCTCACTGCGGTGGAGATCGGCGCTCGCCAACGACGTCGGAGGGCCGCTGCAGGTGGACGTGTGCAGCGTTCCATGTCTCCTCCAGCGCCTCGCGCCCACTCATCCACCGCCGAGGAGCCTCGATCTGGCTCTCTGCACAGGGTGCCAGAACCGGCTGGTAACCCAACACATTGGAAAGGGGTTAGGTTAGTGGAGGAATGGCGTAGAAGAATTCTGGGCCATTTCGAAGCCCAGGAATACCTTGCCCACCCTCCATCGGTCCTGGCAGTATGTTCTTAGAAACTTTTACCCACATCCTGGTTTACACGTTCCACCTGCCCATTCTCTCCGGGTGGTAACCCGAGGTGAGTAGCTCACCGAGACCCCCAACCGCTCCATAGGGCCCTCCAGACTCTGGAGGTAAAATTGGGGACCTCGATCAGACACAATATCCTCGGGTACCCGTAGTGCTGGAACACATGGGTGAATAAGGCTTCGGCATGTTTCCAAAGGGTAGGAAGGCCCGGCACTGGGAAGCAAACGACAGGCCTTAGAAACCGGTCCACAACCCAGTATAGTGGTTTGCCCCTGTGACGGAGGAAGGTCAGTAAGGGAAATCCACCCGAGAGGGTGGGACCATGGTCAGTTGTGCCGGGCAGGGGTAGTAACTGTCCCCTAGGCAGATGTCTAGGCGCCACTTTACACTGGGCGCACACACCGGGCAGGAGGAAACATAAACCATCGCATCCCTTGCCAACGTGGGCCTACCAGTACTTAACACTAAGACAGTGCACTGTCCGGCCGATACCCGGATGTCCAGAGGAGGGTGACGTGTGAGCCCAATAGATCAATCGATCCCGAACCTCAGCGGAACGTACTTCCGACCCTCCGGCACTGCTTTGGCGGACTAGGGTCGGTGCGTAACGCCCGCTCGAGCTCAGCCTCGACCTCCACACTACCGGGGTGCCACCAGACCGACTCCGGCCAGTATGGGAGTGAGCTCCACGGACCTCTCCTCCGTGTCATACCCACCGAGACAGCGGCATCTGCCTTGACCGTTCTGGGACCCAGGGATACTGCAGTGGGGCAAAAGTATTTAGTCAGCCACCAATTGTTTAAGTTCTCCCACTTAAAAAGATGAGAGAGGCCTGTAATTCTCATCATAGGATATCACGTCAACTATGACAGACAAATTGAGAAAAAAAATCCAGAAAATCCCATTGTAGGATTTTAATGAATTTGATTTGCAAAATTATGGTGGAAAATAAGTATTTGGTCACCTACAAACAAAGCAAGATTTCTGGCTCTCACAGACCTGTAACCTTCTTCTTTGAGGCTCCTCTGTCCTCCACCGTTACCTGTATTAATGGCACCTGTTTGAACTTGTTATCAGTATAAAAGACACCTGTCCACAACCTCAAACAGTCACACTCAAACTTCACAATGGCCAAGACCAAAGAGCTGTCAAAGGACACCAAAAAAACAAAATTGTAGACCTGCACCAGGCTGGGAAGACTGAATCTGCAACAAGGTAAGCAGCTTGTTTGAAGAAATCAACTGTGGGAGCAATTATTAGAAATGGACAGACATACAAGACCACTGATAATCTCCCTCGATCTGGGGGCTCTTCATGCAATCTCACCCGTGGGGTCAAAATGATCACAAGAACGGTGAGCAAAAATCCCAGAACCACACGGGGGACCTAGTGAATGACCTGCTGAGAGCTGGGACCAAAGTAACAAAGCCAACCATCAGTAACACACTACGCCGCCAGGAGACTCAAATCCTGCAGTGCGAGACGTGTCCCCCTGCTTGAAGCCAGTACATGTCCAGGCCCGGTCTGAAGTGCATTTGGATGATCCAGAAGAGGATTGGGGAATGTCATATGGTCCGATGAAACCAAAATATAACTTTTTGGTAAAAACTCAACTTCGTCAGTGTTTGAGACAAAGAATGCTGAGTTGCAGCCAAAGAACACCATACCGTACTAGAAGCATGGGGTTCGGCATCATGCTTTGGGGCTGTTTTCTGCAAAGGGACCGGGACGACTGATCCGTGTAAAGGGAAAGAATGAATAGAGCCATGTATCGTGAGATTTTGGAGTGAAACCTCCACTTCCATCAGCAAGGGCATTGAAGAGTGAAACGTGGCTGGGTCTTTTCAGCATGACAATGATCCCAAACACACCCTCCGGCAACGAAGGATGGCTTTCGTAAGAAGCATTTCAAGGTCCTCGAGTAGCCTAGCCAATCTCCAGATCTCAACCTATAGAAATCTTTGGAGGGAAGTTGAAAGTCTAAGTATTTGGAGCGAGACAGCCCCCAAAACATCACTGCTCTAGAGGGGAGATCTGCATGGAGGAATGGGCCAAAATACCAGCACAACAGTGTGTGAAAACCTGTGAAGACTTGCAGAAAACGTTTGACCTGTGTCATTACCAACAAGGTATATAACAAAGTATTGAGAAACTTTTGTTTATTGACCAAATACTTATTTTCCACCATCATATGCCAATAAATTCATTAAAAATCCTACAATGTGATTTTCTGGTTTTTTTTTCTAATTTTGTCTGTCATAGTTGACGTGTACCTGTGATAGAAATTACAGCCCTCTCTCATCTTTTTAAGTGGGAAGAACTTGCACAATTGGTGGCTGACTAAATACTTTTTTCCCCACTGTACGTGATCTTAAACGTAAACCGGGTCAAAAACATACTCCATCTAGCCTCCCCGAGGGTTTAGCCTCCCTCGCTGCCCCGGATGTACTCCAGGTTACGGTGGTCCATCAAAATGAGGAAAAGGGGTGTTGGCCCCTCAAGCCAGTGCCTCCACACCTTTAGGGCCTGTACCGCGGCTAACAGCTCCCTGTCCCCTACGTCGATAGTTTCGCTCCCGCCGGACTGAGCTTTTTGAATAAAAAGCACGGGGCGGAGTTTAGCTGCGCGCCTGACCGTTGTGAAAGCCACGGCTCCTATACCGGCCTCAGACCAAGTCAACCTCTACCTGAAATGGTAAAGAGGGGATCCCGGATGCGTCTAGCACCGGGCCGAGGTAAACAGGTCCTTCAGCCTCCCAAACGCCCTGTCCGCCTCGGGCCGACCACTGCAGACGACCTTTGGACCCCCTTCAAGAGAGACGTGATGGGAGCTGCCACCTGTCCAAAACCCCCGGATAAACCTCCGGTAGTAATTCGTAAACCCCAAAAACTGCTGCACCTCCTTCCACAGTGGTTGGTGTTTGCCAATTCACGCACGCCGACCTACGGTCCTCTACCTCCATCTTCACCCCTGATGTCAGACAACTGATACCCCAAAAGGAGACCGACTCCTGGAAAAACAGACACTTCTCTGCCTTAACATACAGGTCGTGCTCCACCAGCCTCCCAACCTCCGTACACACCAGGGCCACATGCTCTGACACGGGTAGGCGAAAGTAACACGAGAATGTCATCAATGTACACAACGACCCCCCTGCCCCTGCATGTCCCTGAAGATCTCATCCACGAATGATTGGAAAACTGACGGAGCGTTCATCAACCCGTATGGCATGACAAGATACTGTAATGGCCCGAGGTGGTACTAAAGGCTGTCTTCCATTCATCGCCCTCCCTGATGCGCACCGGGTTATACTGCGCTCCTGAGATCTAATTTCGGAGAAACGCGCCCATGCAAAGGACTCAGTCATAGTCGCCAATCAGCGGGGAGTGGATAACTATACTTCACCGTGATCTGATTGAGACCACGTAATCGATCACGGGCGCAAACCACCATCCTTCTTCTTCACAAAAGAAACTTGAGGACACGGAAGTGGAAGGCCGTGTGTATCCTTGTCTCAGAGATTCGACTATGTAAGTCTCCATCAGCTTTCTTCTCCTCCTGAGACAGAGGATACACATGACTCCTGGAGCGTCAGCTCCTGCCTGGAGTATCTCTCGCACAATCTCCCTGCCTATGGGGCGGCAACGTGCGTCGCCTCGACTTACCAAACGCAATCAGCCAAATCCCCCATGCTCAGGGTAGCGTGCAATGCGGGACACCTGGTTTGGACTCTCCACCGAGGTAGCCCCTCACGAAACGCCTAAACATCTACCCACACACATGGGCAGACCACTCCATCAGAGCCCTCTCCTGCCACGAAGTAGATGGGTTATGGGTACTCAAACCAGGCTGAGGCCCCAGCACCACCGGATACGCAGGAGAGGCAATCAGAAATAGCTGAATCATCTCCTGATGACCCCCCTTCGCACACATCCTGGCGGAGTGGCGCAGTGACCGCCTCCTGATCAAAGCCCGCCCCCAACGGACGGCTATCTGAGGCATGAACGGGAAAGGGGACCTCAACAGAAGGGGAATCCCTAAAGCTAAACAAAACTTCTTATCAATAAAATTCCCACCGCCTGAATCTACCAGCGCCTTATGCTGGGAATGAGGTGCTACCTGTGGAAAACTCACAGGCATACAGAAATGTGTAAGCAGAGAGCTCTGCGGTGAGTGGGGCGCCTACTCACCTGGAAGGAATCCCCAGTGCGGGACCTGTCGTCCTCTCCCTTAGGGAAGCCATCCCCAGCACCTAGCCTCGTGTGTCCTCCCGACCACAGTTGGTGCAGGGGATGGACCCCCTAGTAGCCACCCTCCTCTCTCTAGCGCCCAGCGCCCCGAGCTCCATGGGGCACGGGCTCGGAGCGCCTGGAGGTGAAATGGACGACCCCCTCGGGGACGTCCGCGGAGTAGCAGCAGGTTATCCAGCCTGATGGGACATGTCGACCAACTGGTGAACGTGAGGCTGGTGTCCCTACAGGCCAGCTCCCGACGGACGTCCTCGTAGACTACATCAGGATCGGCGAACGATCATTCCACCCTGCATCCGCCGCTAGAGTCACGAAATTCGAGAGCGAACTCTCGCACTCCTCCTCCCCTGCCGGAGGAAGACCAGACGCTCCCCCTCCGCTTTCCCCTCCGGGAGTGGTCAAACACCGCCGAAGCGGCGGGGGAGAACTCTTCGTAGGTTATAGTGTCCGCGTCGATCCTCCTCCCTCCGCGTTGGCCCATGCCAGGACGCCTTCCCGGACAGGCAGGAGATCAGGCGGACACGCTCTCACCGCTGTCCCGAGGCGCCGGGTGCACGGTGGCCAGGTACAGCTCCCACCTGGAGAAGGAAACCCTGGCACCCGGCCGCGGTCCGATCGTAAGCCCTCGGGAGCGAGAGTCGGACTCTCGAGGTTCGGTGCGGGAATCGGCTGACTGGCCGATGGTGCTGGCAGGGAGGGTGGTGGTGGCGGCGTTCTTCCCAGCCTCCTGATGGTAGTGATCACCTCCTGCAGTGCGATCCCCATCTGCTGGATCTGGTCGCCTTGTTGGAGGACCCTGTCCTCCAGCGTGCCTGGGCTGCAGCGGCTCCTGCTGATTCCATACTAGGTGTGTTATTCTGTCAAGGTTGGCTGTAGGTGGGTGTATGGGTGGAATCAAGCGCAAGGACACCGAAGTCAATAATCCAAAAGACTTTAGTCAAAATTACCAATAGGCAAACAGGAAAACCTCGTCAAGGCGAGAACATCATCGTAGGCGACCAAAACAAAGGCGCGACGAAAACAGGTGCGTAAATACGCTCCAGCGCAGTGGAGAGTAGAGCTCAACCGAGCGAAATAGTCAAACGACCAGCAACATCGACAGTACACGCAACAATAACACACAACACCTGACAAACACAACGAGAACTAAATAGGACACTAATGACGACTAAATGATAACAAGGTGTGAAAACAATCAGACAAAGTAACAAGCGAACATGAAACATACATCGGTGGCAGCTAGTATTCCGGAGACAACGCAACGCCGAAGCCTGCCCGAACAAGGAGAGAGAGGCAGCCTCGGCCGAAACCGTGCATCATCTGTGTATGTGTATGTGTCGGTGTGTGTGTGTGTGTGTGTGTGTGTTTGTGTGTGTGTGTGTTTGTGTGTGTACCACAGGTGGCTGGTGGCACCTTAATTGGGGAGGATGGGCTCATAGTAATGGCTGGAACAAAATAAATGGAATGGTGTCGAACACATCAAACACATGTTATCCACTGTGTTTGATACCATTCAATAACTCCATTCCAGCCGTTATTATAAGCCGTCCTCCCCTCAGCAGCCTCCTGTGGTGTACACACATGTGTGTGTCTGCACATGCATCTTGGGTGTTTAATATTTTGTTTGTGCAAATATGTATTCTATGTACATGGCCATGTATGTTTGCAGTATGTGTCCATATGACGTATTTGACTGTGTATACCCCTGTTTCTCTCCAGGTGCTAAGGGCTAGGGGCAGACCTCAATGCAGAGCAGCGGGAGATTGAGAGGATTCTGGTTGAGGCTCTGGGAAGCTCAGTGAAGACTGAACTAGACTCCCTACCTCTCCCCTGCATAGAAGCCAAGGGCTCAGGGGGAGGTAGCGTGAGGGGAGGTAGGGGTCAAAGGTGAGAGAGACAGGGCAGTTTGCTCTCCTGCAGCAGTATTCTGAGCTCTTACTGAGTTCAATACTGGAGAAGAGACTGGACAACAAGATCTGAGAAGATACACATCAGAGGACATGAATAAAATGCATACACATATTAAAAATAAACCCACAGACACTGTGGGCAAAATGTGATGTAATGAAGCTAGGAATTAAGGGAAGAAATGAATGAATGCAGGGACTGCACTGTGTGCGGGCAAATGTGAGAGAGGGTCTATTATTCCTATATTGCTGTTTTATCCTTTTAACTGTGAATTCTCTTAATGTTTTTAGCTTGCACAGCAAGAGTAGTTTATTAACTGACACTTCTGTTAGCCTACTCTCTACTTGTGTTTCAGAATGATGAATGGATGCTAATCTCTCTATTTCTTCTGATTTTACTGATTTTATTTGATTTACTAGATCCCCATTAGCCAACGCCAATGGACACTAATCACTGGTCTGACACATAACGAAAAAGACATTACGACAAAATACTTTACAATTTACAATATATTTAAAAGCATTAACATGAAGTGTGTGTGTGTGTATGCATCTATCAGTTACACATACCATGTGGGTACAGACTGTACACACAATAAGTAGGTCCATGGGGAGCGTTGTACCATAGGAGGTGTTGCTTTATTTGTTTTAGTCCAGGTTTGCTGTTCACTTGTGCTATACAGAGATGGAAGGGAGATCCGTGCACTCATGGCTCTGTATATACTGTACGTTTCCTTGAATTTGTTCTGGACCTGGGAACTGTGAAAAAAGGACCCCTGTTAGCATGTCTGGTGAAGTAAGTGGGTGTGTCAGTGCTGTGTGTAAGTTGACTATGCAAACAATTAGGGATTTCCATAAAATGTATGTTTCTTATAAAAAGTGACGCAGTCGTCTTTCCCTCAACTCTTAGCCAAGAGAGACTGGCATGCATAGTACTAGCATATTAGCCCTCTGGTTGTTATGGGATGTTTGTTGTGTGCATTGAATCGCTGCTGTCAAGTCTTGATATTGCAGTTGTCTGAGAGGTCTGATACAATAAAATATGTAAAACTTCATTCAATTTAATGGTTTTATTTCAGACAATTTTAGTTATTTACTACCCCTGGAGGTCACTTAATGCCCTCATATGGAGACCTTCAGTGAATCAGTGTAATGCACTGTATCTAGTGATACTTTAGTCAGAAAGGCATCGTAGCCATAAAGTATGTTTATTTACATAGACATTCAACAGAGAAATAGATATAAAATATCATCACGAATTTAAATGAAATGGCATTGCTTAATTCTTAGGCACTTCATACCCTGTAAATTACACACATTTGCACACTGGATTGTTTTTGCTTAGAGTTTGTGGGGCTTAATGCATATTATGTTTGCAGCTCGTCATCATCATCATTATCATAATCATCATCATCATCATCATCATCATGTCACCATAATCATCATCATCACCATCATCATCATAATCATCGATCACCAATATCACCATCATCACTGAAAAATGTGCAAAGACTTCATTGCAGATTGATGCCATGTTATGCATGAAGCCTATGCTGAGTGTTGTATAATATATAGTGATGTGCGTGTGTATGGTTGTCGCGCCGTATCGTGTCTCTACGTTGACAGAGGTGAGGATGACATCATTGGCGGAGATGTTGATCGTTCGATCTGGTTGAGTTCTCTGATCGGTGTTTAAACTCAAACAGCTGAGTTCCGTTCACAGCCACCTTAAACTTCACGGACGTAACCACAAATCTTCATCTGAAACACCAGGACAGACAAACACTGGTGGCAAGATTATCTTTGCCAAAATAACCTGGTTAAAAAAGGTCTGTGAAAGCTACATCTGACCACCTCTCGAACATTCAACAGTACATCGACTCAACAAAAAGCTTTCACCAGAAAAAGGAAAATACTTGAGGTAGAGGATATCCCATACAGTGCTGATCCTTATAAGCTTTAACTACTTTATCCCTGTAATTGCTGCATCACTAGCAGAGATAAAAGAAAAACCAACCAGCCAACGGTAATATTAATAATAGCTTACACACTATACTTGTTCTATATTCCCTTTGTTAGTCCAGTACAGTCTAGACTGGAGTTGTTAGTCATACAGTAGAAGCTGGAGTTGTTAGTCAGCACAGTGAGATAGGCTGGAGTTGTTAGTCAGTACAGTATAGGCTAGGGAGTTGCACTGCTATAAATATATTCCCACTGACCTCGAAGGACTGTCCTGCCATGAAGGGAAGCCTCCTGTGTGTGCCTCTCTCCTTCCCCCCAGCGCTCTCCCACCTTGTGGTTCCTCACCACTGCCTGCTTGCCCCTTCGTTGAACCGAGAGTTGAGGTGGGAATGCAAATGTCTTTACCTCGCTTAGGAAGTTCACCTGTGAACCTGAAGAAGTTAAGGATCCAATCAATACAGTTTAATTCTGATCATATTGATAAAAGCACAGGTCAAGACATTAGATAGTGAAAAACTACAGTCATCAGGTTGATAGGCCCACTCTTCCAGGACCGTGATGTATTGAAGGCAACTGACATTCAATATGTAAAATGACTTATTACATCAACTGTGTTAACCAAATAACATACTGGTAAATGTGTACTATACATCCAATGATTCCACTGGGTATCTCAGGATCTTATTAATCCCAGTAGACTATGCAGTAGTTGATGAACTCACATTGTTGCTTGCGTTTGGTTTGACCTGGCCCATGATGGTGATTCACATCATCTTGTCGTGATGCCTCTTTGTGTGTTCGTGTTGTAGGGCACATTCTATACAACACACATTGTGGACATTTTAGGATATGCATTTATCTTCACATACCCAGCACAATGTTTATGTCAATTCCCTCCCTCACATCCACTGACTCCCTCCCTCCCCTCCTTGTCTCTCACCTATCCAGTTGGTAGTCGGATTCCACTGGACAGGTGTAGCTCCACCTGGGTCCTGATCAGGCCAACCAGACTATCCACCTGGGTCCAACCAGGGCCGAATGTCATCCAGGACCCCTGGGTTAACGCCTGGGTTAAAGCTGGGACTGGCCACCCTCGGGGACTGGGCTGGCTGGGGCCCTGGGCCTGGAAGGCTGGAATTGGAGCTGGGGCTGGAGGTTGATAAGGCTGGGTGAGTCAGGGGCTGTAATCTGGGGGAGGCTGGGGTCCAGGCCAGCATGGCTGGCAGGGATGGGCTAAAGGCTGGTTGGATAGGTTGAGGTTAGGTACCAGGCCAGTTTTGGGCTGGAGCTGGGGATGGTTGGGATGGTTGAGGACCAGGCCAGTTCCAGTTTTGGGTTGGAGCTGGGGCTGAAGTTGGGATGACGGCCCAGGCCGAGTTTGAGCGAAGCTGGAACTGGTTGGGATGGCTGTGGCCCAGGCCAGCAGCTGGTGTTCGGCTGCCCAGGAAAGCAAGGCATGGGCTGGGGTTGAGCTAGAGCTAGGGCTGGTTCCCAGGATGGTTGAGGACCAGCCAGCAGATGGGGGCTGGGGTTGGGTGGGCTGTTGGCCGGGCTGTGTCGGCCAGACAGGACATCCTGGTTGCTGCCCCAACAAAGCCAGATACTGTTGCTTCCCTGGGGTAGAACCAGAGGACGGACACCACACAGAGCATCAGAGAGCTGGGGGGACAAAATAAGTACACATACAACCAGTCAAAGATACACACATTCACACATGCACACTGGTAGCGACACGTCTGCACACACTCCATACACACAGACACGGACAAATCTTACAGACATAGACACAGAGAGACAATTTCCACACAATACTTCAAGAATACTGTAGCCTTCCTGTCATGCAGAGTTCTCCAGTTGCTAGTTGTCATGTAGAGGTTGAAGGAGGGAGGTACTTACTTCCATAGTATCTGTGGAAAGAGGAACACAGCATCACTTACATTTTTTTCATCTTCATCAGAAATGGAAGCATTAGTCCTAACAAAACCACAAATCACTATAGCAACTCACCACTGTTGGATCACGAGTCCAAATATGGATTTTCACTTTTAGGAACTTGTTTTGCTCCAGTTTCATCTCTGATTATACCAGCTGATACTGAGGGACATTCGAGAGGGACTTGCTGTTCTCATAGATGACCAATAGATGCAGCTTCAGTGAATTACCTCAACGAATTAAAATCGGCTCACTCCCTTGATTATTATAGACCAAGTCCCACACTACTCAGTACTCATACACAGAGTATGACAGTAGAAGGCCACCCTAAAGACCATTTGTAACACTTGGGTAAAGCCATTGTAACACTTGGAGGATGTACATAATGGCATAAAGCCCTTCGTGAAGGGAAATGTGTATAACTGTGAATCTGTTGTCTGTAATCTATTCTGCCACAGTCACACAAGTGACTGTCCTCTCCTCTAGCACAGCAGATTGTACAGAAATAGTACTCTACCAATAACATAATTAAACGTTACCTCGCCCTCAGTCTATAGCCAATATATGTTGTGCATGGTCTTTATAGACAATACATGTCAGACTCTGCAATTTGATATGGATCTCGTTAGAGGATATATGGTGAGCCTCCAAACCATGTCCATAGTTGATTACCTGTTCTGGATAGTGGCTTATTGAAAGCAGCATTCAGTGTAACACATTTGCTCTGTATATTTCTTTCTTTGTCATTCTGAATGGAATATTCACAGAGATAATGTCTAAGAGTTCTTAGCCTGATTAAATCCGGACAAGGCGGTAGGATCGCTTAAGCGCAATTGACACTTAAAAATGTATTTTCATTGAGCCCGACATACATCATTTACCTGAATGCAGCCTCTACGAACAACACAGAAACATTGCCTTCAAAAGTTGGGGTCATGTCTAGTTTTTTTTTGTGCATTTTGGGCAAACCCTCTAACCTTTTCCTGACCTTAACCTAATTCTACTAACCTGCTACGTTAAATTCCTCCAAACCCATAAGTAAGTTCTCCTAAACCTGCTGCGAAAAGTCGTTTTTTGACAAAAGCGTATCCCTTCTGTAGGCACATTCAAAGGTGCATAGCCCAAAGGATTTTGACTAGATGGGATGCAGCTAATGGCGAAATGACTTTCAAATCAAATCAAATTTTTATTTGTCCATGCTTTGTAAAACAACAGTGTAATTGGGACCAGTGAGGAAATGCATTACTGAAGCCCTTCTCAACAATCAGAGAGAAATAAAATATAGACATAACAGAAAAGTAAAACCAGGTAATAATACAAAAGCAATACTATATAAGCCTACACAATGAGCAATGCTTGGCTATATACAAGGAATACCAGTACTGAGTAGATTATTGCAGGGTTACGAGGTAATTGAGGTTACAGAGAGCTATTTAGTAACTATGAATATCAAAGGGACAGATAGTAATAGTAGCAGCAGCATACAGGATGATGAGTAAAAAAATTGAGTGCAAAAAGGACAATGCAGAGGTCCGAGTACTTCTTTGTTACACTATTTAACTAGCTATTTAGCAGTCTTTGTGGCTTGGGGAAGAAGCTTTTCAGGTCACGTTGGTTCCAGACTTGGTGCATACCGCTTGTTGTGAGATAGCATCGCAGCCAGGCAGCAGAGAGAACAGTCTATGACTTGGGTGGCTGGAGTCTTTGACTATTTGTAGGGCCTTCCTCTGACAGCGCCTGGTAGAGGTCCTGGGATGGCAGGGAG
>NW_025538622.1:0-17945 GCF_020615455.1 Coregonus clupeaformis | reverse complement strand
TCATTGCAACTCCACAAGGTGAGATCTTGCATGGAGCCCCCAGGCCGTGGGAGATTGACAGTTATTTTGTGTTTCTTCCATTTGCGAATAATCGCACCAACGGTTGTCACCTTCTCACTAAGCTGTTGGCGATGGTCTTGTAGCCCATTCCAGCCTTGTGTAGGTCTAAAATCCGCCAACCCTGATGTTCTAGCAGTGTCTGAATCCTGGCTTAGGAAGGCCACCAAAAATTCAGAAATGTCCATCCCCAACTACAACATTTTCCGTCTAGATAGAACTGCCAAAGGGGGTGGAGTTGCAATCCTACTGTAGAGATAGCCTTTTGAGCTCTATCATACTATCCAGGTCTGTGCCCAAACAGTTTGAGCTCCTACTTCTAAAAATCCACCTTTCCAGAAATAAGTCTCTCACTGTTGCCGATTGCTACAGACCCCCTCAGCCCCCAGCTGTGCCCTGGACACCATATGTGAATTGATTGCCCCCCCCTATCCTCAGAGTTCGTACTGCTTGGTGACCTAAACTGGGATATGCTTAACACCCCGGCCATCCTACAATCCAAACTAGATGCCCTCTATCTCACACAAATTATCAAGGAACCTACCAGGTACAACCCTAAATCCGTAAACATGGGCACCCTTATAGATATCATCCTGACTAACTTACCCTCTAAATACACCTCCACTGTCTTCAACCAGGATCTCAGCGATCACTGTCTTATTGCCTCGTCCGTAACGGGTCCGCGGTCAAACGACTCACCCCTCATCACTGTCAAACGCTCCTAAAACACTTTAGCGAGCAGGCCTTCCTAATTGACCTGGCCCAGGTATCCTGGATGGATATCGATCTCATTCCGTAAGTAGAGGATGCCTGGTTGTTATTTAAAAGTGCTTTCCTCTCAATCTTAAATAAGCATGCCCCATTCAAAAATTCAGAACTAAGAACAGATATAGCCCCTGGTTCTCCTCAGACTTGACTGCCCTTGACCAGCACAAAAACATCCTGTGGCGTACTGCATTAGCATTGAACAGCCCCGCGATATGCAACTTTTCAGGGAAGTTAGGAACCAATATACACAAGCAGTTAGGAAAGCAAAGGCTAGCTTTTTCAAACAGAAATGTGCATCCTGTAGCACTAACTCCAAAAAGTTATTGGACACTGTAAAGTCCATGGAGAATAAGAGCACCTCCTCCCAGCTGGCCACTGCACTGAGGCTAGGAATTTCAACAAGCATTTTGCTACGGCAGGCCATGCTTCTCCACCTGGCTACCACTACCCCGGCCACCAGCTCTGCACCCTCCGCTGCAACTTGCCCATGCCCCCCCAGCTTCTCCTTCACACAAATTTAGACAGCTGATGTTCTGAAAGAGCTGCAAAATCTGGACCCCTACAAATCATCTGGGCTAGACAATCTGGACCCTTTCTTTCTAAAATTAGCAGCCAAAATTGTCGCAACCCCTATTACTAGCCTGTTCAACCTCTCTTTCGTAACGACTGAGATCCCCAGAGATTGGAAAGCTGCCGCGGTCATCCCCCTCTTCAAAGGGGGTGACACTCTAGATCCAAATTGTTACAGAAATACAGTGAGGGAAAAAAGTATTTGATCCCCCTGCTGATTTTGTAGGTTTGCCCACTGACAAAGACATGATTAGTCATTAATTTGAATGGTATGTTTATTTGAACAGTGAGAGACAGAATAACAACAAAAAAATCCAGAAAAACGCATGTCAAACATGTTATAAATTTGCAATGAGGGAAATAAGTAGACCTCTCTGCAAAACATGACTCAGTACTTGGTGGCAAAACCCTTGTTGGCAATCACAGAGGTCAGATGTTTCTTGTAGTTGGCCACCAAGTTTGCACATATCTCAGGAGGGATTTTGTCCTTCTCCTCTTTGCAGATCTTCTCCAAGTCATTAAGGTTTCGAGCCTGACTTTGGCAACTCGAATCTTCAGCTCCCTCCACAGATTTTCTATGGGATTAAGGTCTGGAGACTGACTCCAGGACCTTAATGTGCTTCTTCTTGAGCCACTCCTTTGTTGCCTTGGCCGTGTGTTTTGGGTCATTGTCATGATGGAATACCCATCCACGACCCATTTTCAATGCCCTGGCTGAGGGAAGGAGGTCCTCACCCAAGATTTGATGGGTACATGGCCCTGTCCTTCGTCCCTTTGATGCGGTGAAGTTGTCCTGTCCCCTTAGCAGAAAAACACCCCCAAAGCATAATGTTTCCACCTCCATGTTTGACGGTGGGGATGGTATTCTTGGGGTCATAGGGCAGCATTCCTCCTCCTCAAACACGGCGAGTTGAGTTGATGTCGAAGAGCTCGATTTTGGTCTCATCTGACCACAACACTTTCACCCAGTTCTTCTCTGAATCATTCAGATGTTCATTGGCAAACTGCAGACGGGCCTGTATATGTGCTTTCTGGAGCAGGGGGACCTTGCTGGCGCTGAAGGATTTCAGTCCTTCACGGCGTAGTGTGTTACCAATTGTTTTCTTGGTGACTATGGTGCCAGCTGCCTTGAGATCATTGACAAGATCCTCCCGTGTAGTTCTGGGCTGATTCCTCACCGTTCTCATGATCATTGCAACTCCACGAGGTAAGATCTTGCATGGAGCCCCAGGCCGAAGGAGATTGACAGTTATTTTGTGTTTCTTCCATTTGCGAATAATCGCACCAACTGTTTTCACCTTCTCACCAAGCTGCTTGGCGATGGTCTTGTAGCCCATTCCAGCCTTGTGTAGGTCTACAATCTTGTCCCTGACATCCTTGGAGAGCTCTTTGGTCTTGGCCATGGTGGAGAGTTTGGAATCTGATTGATTGATTGCTTTTGTGGACAGGTGTCTTTTATACAGGTAACCTGAGATTGGAGCACTCCCTTTAAGAGTGTGCTCCTAATCTCAGCTCGTTACCTGTATAAAAGACACCTGAGAGCCCGAAATCTTTCTGATTGAGAGGGGGTCAAATACTTATTTCCCTCATTAAAATGCAAATCAATTTCTGGATTTCTGGATTTTTTGTTGTTATTCTGTCTCTCACTGTTCAAATAAACCTACCATTAAAATTATAGACTGATCGTTTCTTTGTCAGTTGACAAACATACAAAATCAGGAGGGGATCAAATACTTTTTTCCCTCACTGTATATCCATCCTGCCCTGCCTTTCGAAAGTTTTGAAAGCCAAGTTAACAAACAGATCACCGACCATTTCTAATCCCACCGTACCTTCTCCGCTATGCAATCCGGTTTCCGAGCTGGTAATGGGTGCACCTCAGCCACTCTCAAGGTCCTAAACGATATTATAACCGCAATCGATAATAGACAGTACTGTGCAGCCGTCTTCATCGACCTGGCCAAGTCTTTCGACTCTGTCAACCACCGCATTCTTATTGGCAGACTAAATAGCCTTGGTTTCTCAAATGACTGCCTCCCTGTTTCACCAACTACTACTCAGATAGAGTTCACTGTGTCAAATCTGAGGGCCTGTTGTCTGGACCTATGGCAGTCTCTATGGGGGTGCCACAGGGTTCAATTCTCGGGCCGACTCTTTTCTCTGTGTATATCAATGATGTCGCTCTTGCTGCTGGTGACTCTCAGATCCACCTCTACGCAGATGACACCATTTTGTATACATCTGGCCCTTCATTGGACACTGTGTTAACAAACCTCCAAACGAGCTTCAATGCCATACAACACTCCTTCCGTAGCCTCCAACTGCTCTTAAACACTAGTAAAACTAAATGCATGCTCTTCAATCGAACGCTGCTGGCACCCGCCCACCCGACTAGAATCACTACTCTCGGCAGGTCTGACCTAGAGTATGTGGACAACTACAAATACCTAGGTGTCTGTTTAGACTGTAAACTATCCTTCCAGACTCACATTAAGCATCTCCAATCCAAAGTTAAATCTAGAATCGGCATCCTATTTCGCAATGCCTCCTTCACTCATGCTGCCAAACATGCCCTCGTAAAACTGACTATCCTACCGATCCTTGACTTCGCCGATGTCATTTACAAAATAGCCTCCAACACTCTACTCAGCAAATTGGATGTAGTCTATCACAGTGCCATCCGTTTTACATTTACAGTGTGTGAAAACCTTGTAAGACTTACAGAAAATGTTTGACCTGTGTCATTGCCAACAAAGGGTATATAACAAAGTATTGAGAAACTTTTGTTATTGACCAAATACTTATTTTCCACCATAATTTGCAAATAAATTCATTAAAAATCCTACAATGTGATTTTCAGGATATTTTTTTCTCATTTTGTCTGTCATAGTTAACGTGTACCTATGATGAAAATTACATGCCTCTCTCATCTTTTGAAGTGGGAGAACTTGCACAATTGGTGGCTGACTAAATACTTTTTTCCCCCACTGTATATCTCACTGGTCATCCCCAAAGCCAACACTTCCTTTGGCCGCCATTCCTTACTGTTCTCTGTTGCCAATGACTGGAACGAACTGCAAAAATCTCTGAAGCTGGAGACTCTTATCTCCCTCACTAACTTTAAGCATCAGTTGACCGATCACTGCACCTGTACACAGCCCATCTGAAATTAGCCCACCCAACTACCTCATCCCCATATTGTTATTTATTTTGCTCATTTTCACCCCAGTATCTCTATTTGCACATCATCTCTTGCACATCTATCATTCCAGTGTTAATACTAAATTGTAATTATTTTGCACTATGGCCTATTTATTGCCTTACCTCCATAACTTGCTACATTTGCACACACTGTATATATATTTTCTGTTGTATTTTTGACTTTATGTTTTGTTTACCCCATATGTAACTCTGTGTTGTTGTTTTTTTATCGCACTGCTTTGCTTTATCTTGGCCAGGTCACAGTTGTAAATGAGAACTTGTTCTCAACTGGTTTACCTGGTTAAATAAAGGTGAAATAAATAAAAATAAAAAACAGCTCAGTGACTTTGAAAGAGTGGCCTCAAAGGAGCCTAGGAGGTTTAAATTGTGTGTATGTGTGTGTGTGTCTTACGGCTTGTGTACACTAGCACGCTGTACATTGCCGCGTGCAACTTCGGCCGCCCAGAGTGGCTCGCTTGTGGGCGTGTTGGCAGCATATGGCAGCATATAGCAGCTGTTCGGTTGTGCGTCAAGAATTCAGCGTAGCAAGTTTGTATGAAGGTCTGGTTATTAAATGGGTAAATAGTTTAATCCCTTCTCCATTTCATAAATGTATTCACAAGTAAATAGTAATATGCTCTAAACCACTCTTGTGACAAACAAACTTTGCTGCCCTGTTTCCAATCGTCCACATGGCTGGGAGAACCTATTCAAGTAAGTAAATACATTTTAAAAAATGTAAGAACACCGATGTATTATTAGCTGACTAGCTACAGTGTAGGCTAACTAAAATTAGCTGCTAACGTAGCTAGCTAGTGATCTAGCAAACGTTACATACTGTATAGCTAGCTAGCTAAGTGAATTCAATATCACCAGCTACTTAAATTCATATTAGCTAGCTATCTTGTCCTGCCGATGCATATTTATCATTGCAAAAACAAACTCCAAATGCATTTGTAGGTGGCTAGCTAACAGCCATGGAGGAGGCTGAAAGGATAGCAGCCCCAACTGTCAAAGAAGGAGAGAGTAGGCTATTCTGCATAGGACAGAGATAATAGTAACATAATATTCAGTGCTGTCTAATTTGAGTATAATGAAGTCTGTTTGTTGTGATGTTTTCTGTCCTCAGATAAAGAGAGCTGTGAAAGCCTGTCTGCAGATGAAGAGGTCCCAATTAAGAGCAGTGATTCTCAGACCTGGTCCTGGGGACTCAAAGGGGTGCACATTTTTGTTTTTGCCTTAGCACTACATAGCTGATTCAAATGATCAACTCATCATCAAGCTTCAAGTGTTATTTTGTATTCATTGGTGATGCTATCCTTAATATGATCCTGCTGTTGTCACATGCTACACACGCACATGTGTGTGCACATGCATCTATCTATCCAATGTTATCATGATTTGTTATGATGATGTAAAAGTCTAATAATGATATTATCTTCCATAGTCCTACAAATACCTTGCAACCATTGCCTACAGTTACCGTGTAGGGCACTGCACGGTTGGGTGACCAGGGCCATCTGGGACTGCCTCGTGGGGGAATTCAGTCATGTGTGAAGGCTACCTGTGTCCTGCATAACTTCATGAGGATGGACACGAGGACCAGGAGGGGATCTGCAGCTCGCCACTGTATGCCAGAGGAGAGGTCTGCTGCTCTGCAGGATGTTTCAAGGATGGGGGCCAACAACGCAGCATGGGAGGCAATCCGTGTGCTGGGAGATCTTCATCTCCTGCTTCTTCAAAGAGGGTGCTGTTCCCTGGCAACACCATAGACTAGTCATGGTCAAACGTTTTGAGAATGACACAAGTATTGGTCTTCACAAAGTTTGCAGCTTGAGTGTTTTTAGATATTTTTGTCAGATGTTACTATGGTATACTGAAGTATAATTATAAGCATTCCTACTGCTCTCTCCTCGTCTGACCATGTGTTCCTCGCATACCCCGAGAGCATCTGGTCAGAGGGGTGGTGGCACAGGAATCCTCATCTCTCCCAAGTGGACATTCTCAATTTTTCCCCTAACCCACCTGTCTATCTCCTCATTTGAATTCCATGCTGTCACAGTCACTAGCCCATTTAAGCTTAATATCCTTGTCATCTATCGCCCTCCAGGTTCCCTTGGAGAGTTCATCAATGAGCTTGACACCTTGATAAGTTCCTTTCCTGAGGATGG
Source organism: Coregonus clupeaformis (assembly GCF_020615455.1). Taxonomy (NCBI): domain Eukaryota; kingdom Metazoa; phylum Chordata; class Actinopteri; order Salmoniformes; family Salmonidae; genus Coregonus; species Coregonus clupeaformis. Next base: position 11,178 of record NW_025538622.1, on the reverse strand, counting down.
CTCACCCCTCACAGTTTTGGGGGATTTCAACCTCCCTATGTCCATGTCGTGTATTGGGATTATGCTGTTGTTAAATGTTTTTAAGTGGAACTGAAAGAATGTTGATTTTAGTATCAAGAGGGGAATGTTTTAGTGTAACGCCACATACAACAGACAGGAAGAGTGTTGTAGACAGGGGAGACTGGTGATTGGCCAGAAGAGGGAGCCACCCATCTTTTTTGCATTGTTTATAAATAGGGGCTAGACACAGAAAGGGCAGAGCAGCCATTAGAATTGGAGGACACTGCTCTCCAGACCTCGCGAGTCTGTAAACTTATGCTGTAAGCTTGTGATAATGAATAAAGACTTCTAATCAAGGTACAGCTTAAGCGGACTTCTTTGTTTGACAGCAATAGCCACCGGCGGCCGACGCGACACGACAAATGGTGGCCAGTACGGGTACTGATTGCATCGTTCTTTGTTCCTTTTCTGAGTGTCGAGTTGACTACTGCTCAAGCCGGCTAAGGTGAGATTTCTCCCAATTTGGGCATTAGTTGTGTCGATTGCTCATAAAGGGAATGGGATAGTATGTACAGTGTGAATTTTGGGCTGGTGTGGTGTGATTGCTGTTGACTAGGAGTCTGGTAATAATTATTCTAAAATTGTACAGCGATTGAAGGCAGATATTTAACGGCAGATATTGGCAGAATGAAGTCAGGGATACGTATGCAAATTATGGCATTGTGAATCTGTTAAAGACCTCGAAACGAGGCGACTCGTAGGAGTGGGCCACAAATCCTGGCGACGTATTAGACTTTGTCAGGTTGGTTCTGGGAACTATGACGTGAACGATTATATTGTATGTTATACTCCTCTTATAGCCGACGGGAGATATGTTGGGGGTAACCGCTCGATATGATATTCATGGCTCAAGGCAGCATAAAGTTAGCGGATATATGGATAATGATTTGGGCACAATGCAGGGTACTTAGGGCGTGGTAGGCCGCAGTTAGCTAAAGGCTAAGGCTAATTCTAAATGCTGGAGTGTGGGTCATGCTACATGGTACATAGCGGCTAATGATAATGCTAATGCTAAATGCTAATTGTGTTGCGTGCTACATGCTAACGGATATCCTTAGGGACCCCATTGCGATGGATTAAAGTCTCTTAAACTTGTCTCTGTGTGTGTAAGTCAGGTTATATGTTTTGTGAGCGCTGTTAAATGTTGTTTGACTATGAGGGGAAAACGGAGGTAAAGCGGGACTGTTAACTGTCTGTTTGGGGAGGGAGTAAAAATCTCCCTTCCACGGTGAAAAAAGTATTTTTGAATGGATGTGCGCATGTGCATGATTTTACGGCGCTAAAACTACGACATGAGGTTATTTGCTAAAACTACAAACACGGCATTGTGGGTAAAGGTCATAGGTCCCATCTGGGGTTACCCTGCAGGGGAGAAATAGACAGACAGAGGAGAGATTTTAACACAAATCTTCTAGTTGTTACATCGGCGGATGGTTAAAGATGAAACTTGTTTTGTGACCTATTGAATTTATAAATTAGATATATGGTAACGGATTAGAATAAATTGAATTAAATAATTAAAAGACGATTAAAATTAAATAAAATGTTTTTGAGCGATCAATAATTATTCCTGAGTTAATTCTTAGAGCGAATGTAGAACGAACGAATATTGAATGGTTGGAAATACTCAGTGATTGCATTAACTACTAAAATGTTATTCTGTGTGTATGTTCTTTTGTCATATGAGAGGAGCAATAGGACATACGACAGGAGAGGAGAGAGAGAGGAGATACAGGAAGTGCTGACGTGACATCACGTGATGCGGCAGAGGATCGGATCAGATATCAGGCTAGTTCACAAAATATGTGATGGTATGACAATTTCACATAGGCTTGGCAAATACTCATTTGAATAAAATTTGCATTTTGGAGTCTCTGTGCATCACTGGGCTGGATTACAGTTCGGTTGAAATCAGGTACTGACATTATTCTGCAATTAAGATACTTGGGTGCATATTAAACAATGGAATTTATAAAAATCAAAGGGTTGTAAGGTTAGAAGGCTTTGTTTTTGGGATTGCTTTGAAGTTGACTAACTTACATTTACTTTCCTGATGGGTTGTGGTAAAATAGCCACTAATTGATAAATTGGTGACATAGGATATAGGAATAAAATTGGTTTTAATTATTCATGATTTTTAATTGATTTATTTAAAAAAAATAAAATAATAATAATAATAATAATAATAATTCGGGTTGTTTAGGTTATATTAATAATTAAAGGGGGAAGCCATAGGCTATATAGGCTAAAATAAAATAATTCACGATAAAGGAATATAAAAGAGTAGTTACAATGGGGAAAAACGACATCAAGGCTATAAAAGTCATTACACCGGTTGATATAGTACAAAAATGGTAATCCTTTAACTAAAGTATTGACTAGGTTATCCGGCAAATGAAACAAATGTTGCCCTTCATTCTCAAACAAAAACTGATAAAAGATTCCAGCGATAAGATAAACAAAGCTATAGAGATAAGGCTAAGGGAAGTAGAGCTTAGGGATGTTTATCCTCAGCTTCCGGTGATCATCCAGGAGGGTGATTGTTGCATCAGAGATGAAGACGAATAATAGATAGAGGACAAGCAGAAACGATGATCACAGAAGAAAAGTAAGAAGATGATGGAAGATGATATTTTGAGGACAGAACTTAGAATATAAGCTGTTGAAGAATCCTGATATGTCAACAACAAAGAACAGGACGAAGAAACTCTGAGAAAACTCAATCATACAACTGGTGGAGAAGAGAAGTTTTGGTTATGAAGAATCAGAGTGAACCAAATCAACAATCACTGTTACAGCTTCAACTGAACAATATCAAATGCAATTGTACCAGCCAAGGGGTACCAGGTGTTCCATATCCACAGCCAGTTTCTGGACAGACACTGAATTGGAGAGGAAGAGGACGAGAAGGCTTAGAAGGAGGAGGAAGATTTCAGCTACACTTCCAGCAACTTTCAGAAGACTGTTATAATTATGGACAGGTTGGTCACTTTACCTGTGATGGAAATGCGCCAGGGGAAAACAACAGAGGAAGATAAAGGAGCAAGTGAAGATCACCTGTTAGTGCCTAGAAGATACAAAGGGGGTGTCAGCTGGTAGCACCAATTAGGAAGAAAATATCTAACAAATTGAAGTAAAAACCGGAGGACTATGAGAAGAATGTGAATAGTGGAAAAACTTATCTGTGTTCAGCCTAAAGAGGTTAAACATCTCACTATGTAGAATTAACTAATTAGGATAGGGATTTGAGGTAGTAAAACAGTTAATTACTCTTAAGGTACTAATATTAGAAGATACTGTTATTGCATTGTTGGGAAGAGATGCATTGTTTAAATTGAATTGTACAATAGGATGTACACTAAACGGCTGTCTGGTAGAAGATGTTAAAAAAGTAGGGTTTTTGGGAATCATATTGGCTTAAAAAGATAATATCATAGGAAGGATGATAATCTATTAGACTGTCTATTAGACAATCTGTCTGGAAAATAAAGTTAAAAGGGGTGACTGTTATTCTGGGTTACATTCTTACACTAAGAGATTTCAGGCTAGGCTAAAAGGTGTTTAGTCGTTTGCCAAGTCTGTGTGTAAAAAAGTCAGAAGCAGGTGGGGACTTTCCCAATCACATATTCTAAAAAATTTGGTGGTAAAGGGATTTTGTGAATAAATCAGTGGAAAAGGTTTTTAAAGGTTAGGGGAGAAAAGATTAGATTAAAATAAGTTAGGAGAACTAGGTTGAAGGAACTCTAAGACAGTAAGCTAAGTTTCAAAGTTAGTAGTAAGAGAGAGAGAACAGTAGTGAAGGACATTTTAAAGTTTAGTGGGAAGATATGGTAGGAGTTTAGATCTGTTAGGAGCAGATGCATTGAGAAAGTATGTGTTGCTGAATGATAAGAGAAGATTGAGGGTGATTGAGTATCTATAGTTACAGTTCCCAGCAGGGAGATCAAGGTAATTATAGGTGTATTTTTTATAATCAAAAGTTTGAAAGTCAGGGATTAGAGATAGGACTGAGAGTTGGGAAAAAGTGACACTAGTGGTGATAGATGGAAGTACAAGCAAAGACTTCAAAGCTTTGGGAAAAAACTAGAAGTAACTAAGGACATTAACACTTCAGTCTATTATAACAACAGTGAGAAGCAAGTTAACTCTTTTAACATTTATAGTTATTAAAGCCATAAATATATCGCATTTGATTATAAGGAACCAATAGCTCCAGCACCAATTTTAGGGGAAAAAATACTTATTAGGGTTAGGATGGGGACGTTCCTCCCACATGGAGAGATAATTATGGAGAAGAAGTATACTTATCTAGTGCAAGCATTAGAATTTGTTCCGGTTAAGAATTATTGGTTAAAAGGCTATGTAATTCATAAAGTAACGCTTATAATGGAAGAGTTGAGGTCTGTTGTAGCCTCCACAGTCATTGAGGGAGTTCAGGAGGAGTAGATTACAGTAGCCACTCCAACAGTAGATAATACACAGAGGATAACGGGAACTTTCGCACTAGAAGTAATTAAGGTTGATACATCAACTAAATCAACTACTTTAATGGTAACTTTGGAAGGGATTAATGATACGATGGCAATAGCAAATGTAGGAAGTATGACATCGACAACAACTTTTCTGAAATTAAAGGGGTTTATGTTACGGATGGAGAGTGCTGTCAATGATAGTGAGAATATAGATTCATCATGGAGGTACAGGATGAGGTCTTTGATTTTAATGACAGACAAGGAGAGGTATCTGATCAGTACCGCTCGTTAGGGGAGAGAGAAACTAAAGGGAGTGGTTTGATTCTTCTGTTGTGAAAGTTAGAGATAGATGGCAGGTAGGAATCTTTGGTTCCAGCGGTTAACTCATTCTGTAATATCAGTGAGGAATCTTGAGGGTCCATGTCTGGTGAGAATTCCAGCACCAAACATTTTAGAGACGGTCGTTCGACCTCTATCAAGTATGTGTCAATTTTATGCTTTGTCATGACTGTGGTATCAGCAACAATCAGTAACAGATAAAATAATGTCGTTGTCAAAACATTTGTTTAAGCCTAGGGTTAGGTGGTATTGGGTTAAGTGAATTAACTTGTGTGCATTTGTTAGATGGGAAGGAAACTCAGGTAACAGCAAACCCTGAAGCATTTGAGGTGTAACCATTGAGGGCTAAAAGTTGTTTTGGTTCTAATAAAACATATGAGGTAAGGGGTATGTTTATGGGAATATCAGTTTGTGATGTTATATGATAACTTTGGGTATGCATGACCTTAAGGGTAGTAATGAGAAATATGTTACTTTTTATGTACCAGTTAGTAAGAAGAGCAGGACTTTGATGGTAAAAGATTAGCTTTTGCCTGACAATGTGACTATGGGGAATTTTAGAGATATTTTGAGGGTTTGTGGTGATAAAGCATATATATTCTTACCCTATGGATAGACAGGATGTTGTTACATGTCAACGTTGAGGCTTCCATATGAGGTTTTTACCATTATAAGAGGGGTAGCACCGGACAGAAATCTGAAGCTATATTTGAAATTGGATGAAAAGAGACATGGCTACATGTCATAGTCTTCAAGCCTATCATTGAAGGATAAATCTAAGGGAGAAGGGGGGACTTTTTCCATGGTATGGTGTAACATTTGGGAAGATCATATTGATAATATTAGGTATACTTTGACTCCAGATAGTTCCGATAATATCACGAGTGTTATAGATGCATTGAAGAATATAAGGGATGCGTTTGGGAGATCTGAGAAGACTTGGTTGCAAGATCAGGTAGGCCAGTAGGGGCAGTGATGGGTTACATTTAATGGCAGCTTTGATAAAACTGTGTGATGTTTGTAATTTGTTACTGACCTTTGAGAAAGCTATGATATTGAGATAGGTTGAGAGTGATGCCTGGAGACAACACTCAGATGCCGGTGTTGACTGTTCCTGATCTGGATGAAGATGGACAAGTGGAACTGAATGGATAAATATCATTTTTGATGTTTTGATCATTTTTCCCCAAAAATTTTTTTTTCAATATTGGGGTGATTTTAGTATGATTTTATGAATCAAGGGGGGGAAGAGGATAATGTGATTCATATATCATTTATATAGCATTTTTATATTCTTAGTTGATATTGGTGTTTAATTTGAAAGTGTTGTTTTGCAAAAGATACTGTTTGGTTTTTTATTTTCTTCCAGAAGCATTTGGGGGAACATGGGAAGGGACAATATGACTGGAGGAGATGAAACAAGGAGGGTGTGGCTGATTCCATCATCAACAAATCCATTGGAAGTCGAGACTACGGGAGATGAAGTGTAGTGGACTACATTCCAGTGTCTGCAATGAAATATAGACATATTTGATGTATAATACATAATTGTGTCATATTCTTAGGTATTAATTTTTGTAGAATGATGTTTGATGTTATTGAATACATGTGAGGATCTTAGATGTTTTTGTTTATTTCGTGAATGTTTAGGGACAGGGAATTTAGGCAGGGAGAGTTCCACTTTAGGGTCCAATGGGTTGACCAGCCTTACTATGATGCAGTGGATGATGCAGTGGATATTTTTGGATAGGATTTTGTTTGCAGGGGCTTACATGTGTATTTAATTGCATCATAGTTTCAAATGCATTTACATTGTTTATGGGTTTATTTGGAGTACCGTGGTGGTTGCCTGGGGCAGAGGGACCGTGAGAGAATTTTACTGTCTTGATTGATGGAAGAATATCTGAAAAGATGGCTGCCGGACAGTTTTTCGCTCTTACACTCCATAGAGATTTGTTCATATTTCATAGTAATGTATTCACACTTCATAAAGATAGTAATGTATTCACACTTCATAAACAGTTATTCATATTTCATAGAAAGGTATTTACACTCTAGAGGAGAATGTTTTTGGTTTAATGTTAAAGATACTCAATAAGATAAATTGTTACTTGTCATAATCCTATTCTGTTTGTTTTCGAGACTGTTCGTCTCGAAGGGGGATATGTCGTGTATTGGGATTATGCTGTTGTTAAATGTTTTTAAGTGGAACTGAAAGAATGTTGATTTTAGTATCAAGAGGGAATGTTTTAGTGTAACGCCACATACAACAGACAGGAAGAGTGTTGTAGACAGGGAGACTGGTGATTGGCCAGAAGAGGAGCCACCCATCTTTTTGCATTGTTTATAAATAGGGGCTAGACACAGAAAGGGCAGAGCAGCCATTAGAATTGGAGGACACTGCTCTCCAGACCTCGCGAGTCTGTAAACTTATGCTGTAAGCTTGTGATAATGAATAAAGACTTCTAATCAAGGTACAGCTTAAGCGGACTTCTTTGTTTGACAGCAATAGCCACCGGCAGCCGACGCGACACGACATCCACATTTGACTCATTTCTCTCTGCCTCCTTCTTTCCACTCCTCTCCTCTTTTGACCTCACCCTCTCACCGTCCCCCCTACTCACAAGGCAGGCAATACGCTTGACCTCATCTTTACTAGATGCTGCTCTTCTACTAATCTCACTGCAACTCTCCTCCATGTCTCCGACCACTACTTTGTTTCCTTTTCTCTCTCGCTCTCCTCCAACACTACTCACTCTGCCCCTACACAGATGGTAATGCGCCGCCGCAACCTTCGGCTCTCTCTCTCCCACTACTCTCTCCTCTTCCATCCTATCATCTCTTCCCTCTGCTCAATCCTTCTCCCTCCAATCTCCTGATTCTGCCTCCTCAACCCTCCTCTCCTCCCTTTCTGCATCCTTTGACTCTCTGTGTCCCCTATCCTCCCGGCCGGCTCGGTCCTCCCCTCCAGCTCCGTGGCTTGATGACTCATTGCGAGCTCACAGAACAGAGCTCCGGGCAGCGGAGCGGAAATGGAAGAAAACTAAACTCCCTGCCGACCTGGCATCTTTTCCTCCCTCCTCTCTACATTTTCTTCATCTGTTTCTGCTGCTAAGGCCACTTTCTACCACTCTAAATTCCAAGCATCTGCCTCTAACCCTAGGAAGCTCTTTTGCCACATTCCCCCCCCTCTCTCTCTGTGGATGACTTGCGTCAACCACTTTGAAAAGAAGGTTGACACATCCGATCCTCGTTTGTTAAGTCTAATGACACTGCTGGTCCTACTCACACTGCCCTACCCTATGCTTTGACTTCTTTCTCCCCTCTCTCTCCAGATAAAATCCTGCGACTTGTGACTGCAGGCCGCCCAACAACCTGCCCGCTTGACCCCATCCCCTCCTCTCTTCTCCAGACCATCTCCGGTGACCTTCTCCCCTACCTCACCTCGCTGATCAACTCATCCTTGACCGCTGGCCATGTCCCTTCCGTCTTCAAGAGAGCGAGAGTTGCTCCCCTTCTCAAAAACCAACACTCGATCCCACTGATGTCAACAACTACAGACCAGTATCCCTTCTTTCTTTTCTTTCCAAAACTATTGAGCGTGCCGTCTTTAGCCAACTCTCTTGCTATCTCTCTCAGAATGACCTTCTTGATCCAAACCAGTCAGGTTTCAGGACTGGTCATTCGCAACTGAGACTGCTCTTCTCTGTGTCACGGAGGCTCTCCGCACTGCTAAAGCTAACTCTCTCTCCTCTGCTCTTGTCCTTCTAGACCTGTCTGCTGCCTTTGATACTGTGAACCATCAGATCCTCCTCTCCACCCTCTCCGAGCTGGGCATCTCCGGCGCGGCTCACTCCTGGATTGCGTCCTACCTGACCGGTCGCTCCTACCAAGTGGCGTGGCGAGAAGCTGTCTCCGCACCACGTGCTCTCACCACTGGTGTCCCCAGGGCTCCAGTTCTAGGCCCTCTCCTTTTCTCCCCTATACACCAAGTCACTTGGCTCTGTCATATCCTCACATGGCCTCTCCTATCATTGCTATGCTGACGTACACAACTAATCTTCTCCTTTCCCCCTTCTGATAACCAGGTGGCGAATCGCATCTCTGCATGTCTGGCAGACATATCAGTATGGATGACGGATCACCACCTCAAGCTGAACCCTGGCAAGACGGAGCTGCTCTTCCTCCCGGGGAAGGACTGCCCGTTCCATGATCTCGCCATCACGGTTGACAACTCCATTGTGTCCTCCTCCCAGAGTGCGAAGAGCCTTGGCGTGACCCTGGACAACACCCTGTCGTTCTCCGCTAACATCAAGGCGGTGACCCGCTCCTGCAGGTTCATGCTCTACAACATTCGAGAGTACGACCCTGCCTTACACAGGAAGCGGCACAGGTCCTAATCCAGGCACTTGTCATCTCCCGTCTGGATTACTGCAACTCGCTGTTGGCTGGCCTCCCTGCCTGTGCCATTAAACCCTACAACTCATCCAGAATGCCGCAGCCCGTCTGGTGTTCAACCTTCCCCAAGTTCTCTCACGTCACCCCCTCCTCCGCACACTCCACTGGCTTCCAGTTGAAGCTCGCATCCGTTACAAGACCATGGTGCTTGCCTATGGAGCAGTGAGGGGAACGGCACCTCTGTACCTTCGGACTCTGATCAGTCCCTACCACCCAAACGAGGGCATTGCGTTCATCCACCTCTGGCCTGCTGGCTCCCTTCCTCTGCGGAAGCATGGTTCCCGCTCAGCCCAGTCAAAACTGTTCGCTGCTCTGGCACCCCAATGGTGGAACAAGCTCCCTCACGACGCCAGGACAGCGGAGTCACTCACCACCTTCCGGAGACATTTGAAACCCCACCTCTTTAAGGAATACCTGGGATAGGATAAAGTAATCCTTCTACCCCCCCAAAAAATTGTAAAGTGGTTATCCCACTGGCTATAGGGTGAATGCACCAATTTGTGAGTCGCTCTGGATAAGAGTGTCTGCTAAATGACGTAAATGTGCCCTTGAGCAAGGCACTTAACCCTAATTGCTCCTGTAAGTCGCTCTGGATAAGAGCGTCTGCTAAATGACTAAAATGTAAATGTAAATGTAAGTGTCAAAGGCTTTTATTGACAATTACATTAAGTTTATGCAAAGAGTCAATATTTGCAGTGTTGACCCTTCTTTTTCAAGACCTCTGCAATCCGCCCTGGCATGCTGTCAATTATCTTCTGGGCCACATCCTGACTGATGGCAGCCCATTCTTGCATAATCAATGTTTGGAGTTTGTCAGAATTTGTGGGTTTTTGTTTGTCCACCCGCCTCTTGAGGATTGACCACAAGTTCTCAATGGGATTAAGGTCTGGTGAGTTTCCTGGCCATGGACCCAAAATGTTGATGTTTTGTTCCCCGAGCCACTTAGTTATCACTTTTGCCTTATGGCAAGGTGCTCCATCATGCTGGAAAAGGCATTGTTCGTCACCAAACTGTTCTTGGATGGTTGGGAGAAGTTGCTCTCGGAGGATGTGTTGGTACCATTCTTTATTCATGGCTGTGTTCTTAGGCAAAATAGTGAGTGAGCCCACTCCCTTGGCTGAGAAGCAACCTCACACATGAATGGTCTCAGGATACTTTACTGTTGGCATGACACAGGACTGATGGTAGCGCTCACCTTGTCTTCTCCGGACAAGCTTTTTCCGGATGCCCCAAACAATCGGAAAGGGGATTCATCAGAGAAAATGACTTTACCCCAGTCCTCAGCAGTCCAATCCCCTGTACCTTTTGCAGAATATCAGTCTGTCCCTGATGTTTTCCTGGAGAGAAGTGGCTTCCTCGCTGCCCTTCTTGACACCAGGCCATCCTCCAAAAGTCTTCGCCTCACTGTGCGTGCAGATGCACGCACACCTGCCTGCTGCCATTCCTGAGCAAGCTCTGCACTGGTGGTGCCCTGATCCCGCAGCTGAATCAACTTTAGGAGACGGTCCTGGCGCTTGTTGGACTTTCTTGGGCGCCCTGAAGCCTTCTTCACAACAATTGAACCTCTCTCCTTGAAGTTCTTGATGATCCGATAAATGGTTGATTTAGGTGCGATCTTACTAGCAGCAATATCCTTGCCTGTGAAGCCCTTTTTGTGCAAAGCAATGATGACGGTGCGTGTTTCCTTGCAGGTAACCATGGTTAACAGAGGAAGAAAAATGATTTCAAGCACCACCCTCCTTTTAAAGCTTCCAGTCTGTTATTCTAACTCAATCACCATGACAGAGTGATCTCCAGCCTTGTCCTCGTCAACACTCTCACCTGTGTTAACGAGGGAGAATCACTGACA
>NW_025538621.1:0-17955 GCF_020615455.1 Coregonus clupeaformis | reverse complement strand
GAGGGTTTCACTCAAAATCTCCACATTCTTTTGTAGCCCCCATTCATTTCTTTCCTTTACTGCGGATCAGTCGTCCTGGTCCCTTTGCAGAAAAACAGCCTCAAAGCATGATGTTTCCAACCCATGCTTCACGTAGGTATGGTGTTCTTTGGATGCAACTCAGCATTCTTTGTCCTCCAAACATACGAGTTGATTTACCAAATCGTTATATTTTGGTTTCATCTGACCATATGACATTCTCCCAATCCTCTTCTGATCATCCAAATGCACTTCAGACGGGCCTGGACATGTACCTGGCCCAAGCAGGGGGGACATGTCTCGCACTGCAGAATTTGATTCCCTAGGCGTAGTGTGTTACTGATGGTAGGCTTTGTTACTTTGAGTCCCAGCTCTCTTCCAGGTCATTCACTAGGTCCCCGTGTGGTTCTAGGTTTTTGCTCACCGTTCTTGTGATCATTTTGACCCATGAGGTGAGATCTTGCGTGAGCCCCCAGATCGGGGGGGAGATTATCAGTGGTCTTATATATCTTCCATTTCCTATCAATTGCTCCCTCAGTTGATTTCTTCAAACCAAAGCTGCCTACTGTGCAGATTCAGTCTTCCCAACCCTGGTACAGGGTCTACAATTTTGTTTTTGGTGTCCTTTGACGGCTCTTTGGTCTTGGCCATTTGTGGAGTTTGGAGTGCTGACTGTTTGAGGTTGTGACAGGTGTTCTTTTATACTGATAACAAGTTCAAACCAGATTTGTTCAGTGAACAGACTCTTAAAGAGGAAAAGTTACAGGTCTGTGAGAGCCAGAAATCTTGCTTGTTTGTAGGTGACCAAATACTTATTTTCCACCATAATTTGCAAATAAATTCATTAAAAATCCTACAATGGGATTTTCTGATTTTCCAATTTAATCTGTCATAGTTGACGTGTACCTATGATGAAAATTACAGGCCTCTCTCATCTTTTCAAGTGGGGAAACTTGCACAATTAGTGGCTACTAAATACTTTTTTCCCCACTGTTGTCATGCAATAAAATGCAAATTAATTACTTAAAAAATCATACAATGTGATTTTCTGGATTTTTTTTTTAGATTCCGTCTCTCACAGTTGAAGTGTACCTATATAAAATTACAACCTCTACATGCTTTAATAAGTAGAAAACCTGCAGAATCTTTATCAAATACTTGCATTCTCCCCACTGTATGCATATCACTTTAATAACTCTCTACCTACATATACATATTACCTCAATTCTTACTAACCTTACCCCTCACATTACTCTACTACCCCCTGTATATAGCCTCGCTATTGTTATTTTAACTACTAATCTTTAATTATTGTTTATGTATTAATATTTTATATTGTATTTTTTTTGGTATTCTTTTCTTAAAACTGCATTGTTAGTTAAGGAGGCTTGTACGTAAACATTTCACTTGTTGTATTTAGCGCATTTGACAAACATAATTTTTTTTATTTGATTCAGCAAAGTACTGAGTAAAGGGTCTGAATAGTTAAGTAAATATGATATTTTATATTTTGTTAAAAATTTTCTGCTAAAAATTTTTTTTAAATGCTTTTTTTAGTTATTGTTAAAAAAACAATTTTAATCAATTTTAGAATAAGGCTCTAACTTCACTGTAAATTCCCCCCAAAGTATAATTAATTATGGTCCTAACTCCCCCATAGTGTTATTATTATGGTCCACAGGAGTTGTCCAAGACAACTGACAGCTGCGTTCATGTTTGGATTTCAGACTGGTTTCTCCCATACAAATAATTTTTGGACCAGCTTACAGAATCCTAGTGTTACCTCCACCCCTACCTACTTGCCCCCCAGGGCAGTCTGAACGTGGGGCTGTGGAGCAGATGTATTGAGGAACCCTATCCTCAGATATACCCACACCCCCCCACTCTCCCCCTGCTTTCTGCCTCTACCTTACGAGGTCAACATCCCCCGTGGTTATACCGACTTCTACTACAACCTCTTTAACCCTGCATTATGGAAGGCATTTAGCTGCGGAAACTCAATTGGAAATGCAAATAGACAAATTATAAATCAATATCATGTCTGCAATTCATTTTTGCGTACAAAATTCAAATTAAACCAAAAAAAAAATATTCTAAGCGTATGCATAATGTCTCCAATCTGAAAAAGAAATAGCAAAGTGTGTTTGATATTTCACACGTCCATGTTCTATCCATACAAAACTACCTTTTTAACACTACATGTAAATGCTTAAACCACACAGAGTATGGAAAAGCATTGTCAATTGAGAATTCATTTTATTTTTGTCACAATTCATGCTATCTCAACAAGGAAATGAAATGGCAAACATGATAAATGATTTTGTCATTTAACTATCAAAATTCAAATATCAATCAAAAATTCGATAAATAATGCTTCAGTTTCCCCTTGCCTTTTTTCATTTTCAATGTATTAAGCTAACCTAACAATCAAACACGGAGGCGAGGTTTATCTAACCTGGCTTGCTAACTATATTCATACAGTCTCTTCATTTTTAAAGTATTTTTCTGAAGATCAGAAGTGAATCTTACTAAAATATAAATCACATTCTCATCTTTATTATCTATTAGTCACAGATCTCTTTACGAAAAGGCAGGTGATCATCAGTCAGATTATCTTATACCATTCTCACACATTCCTTCAATTATTAATCAGAAGCATATTTATGTCTGTGGAATTTTCCCACTTCTCTTCAATATATTAGATTGCTAGACATTGATGGCTTACCTTTCTCCTCCGAGCCATCCCAACCCATGCTCAATGCATCAATCTCTCACCTCTGGAATTTTTCTCTTGCGACATGGTGTTCATTCCATCATACTAAACATAGGTGATGTATGGGCCTCTATCTCTCCTATCTCTGTGCATTGAAATTGCTATCAATAAAATTGCAATTTTATTCGTTGTTCTCTTATGCCTGCCCATCACCATAGCACCCACCACCACCATAGGGCACTCTGTTCTCAGCAGCTGACATCAGCAAACCGCTCTCACCCACACGCGCCATACACCTGGTCTGAGGTTGTGTAGAGCCGGTTGACATCCTGCCAAATTCTCTAAACAACGTTGGAGCGGCTTATGGTAAAGAAATTAACATTAAATTCTCTGGCAACAGCTCTAGAGTGGACATTCCTGCAGTCCAGCATGCCAATTGCCCGCTCCCTCAAGAAACTTAACTTCTGTGGCATTGTGTTGTGTGACGAGCACATTTTAAGTGGCCTTTTTTGTCCCTTGCACAAAGGTGCACTTGTGTAATGATCATGCTGTTTAATCAGTTTCTTGATATACCACACCTGTCAGGTGGATGATTATCTTGGCAAAGAGATATGCTCACTAACATGATGTAAACACATTTGTGCACAACATGTATAAAAAGCTTTTATTCTGGGATCTTTTATTTCAGCTCATGAAACATGGGATCACCACTTTACATTTAAGCGTTGATATTTTTTGTTTCAGTATATATACTGAATACCTCAGATAGATAATCTATTTGTATGCTATGCTGGCTAGGACGGCCGGTGAGCAAAGGAATTTGCGGGGGAGAAATGCTCGTCATTGGTGTTGCTCAAGCTACTAGCAATGATTTGTTTTTTATCCATTTACATTTTATCCAAGTGACTTACAGTCATGCTCGCATTTTATTTATTTTTAATTTTTTTGTGTATGGGAGGTGGTCCCGAGGATCAACCCACTACTTGGCGTTACAAGCGCCCCGTGCTCTACCAGCCCACTACAGAGGACCACAGGTTCATACGTTATTGCTAAATATGTGAGGATATGTAGATATGGTGAGGTTGTGGGTTGTGAGGATGTGGTGAGGTTGGTGAGGGATATGTGAGGGCAAGTCAACACATTTTTAAACTTAGATGACATACCTACTACAATCATTCTGGTCTACAAATAATATATATAGCTTTATTTTTTAACACAGTGACTGTGTGTGAACGATAAAAATACTGGTTTGCCTTAGTCTTTGTTGGTCCTTGGTGGTACAGTATTTAGTTGTCATGGCACCGTCAGTTCCATCCTCGTACTTCAGTACTGTGAAACCATATTGTCTTGAGCATAAGTTTTTCCTCACTCAATAATATCATTCATCATTTCCCAAATAAGTATTTTTGATCTACCCATGGCTCATAAGCACACCACAATGCTCATCAGAGCCACCATGGCTCATAGAGCAGAGCCACCATGGCTCATAAGCAAGGAGCCACCCATGGCTCATCGGGCAGGAGCCACGGCTGGCTCCTGGGGGCAGGACCCACCATGGCTCCTAGGAGCCAAGGAGCCACCATGGCTCATAGGGAGCAGGAGCCACCATGGCTCATAGGAGCAGGAGCCACCATGGCTCCTAGGCAGGAGCCACCATGGCTCATAGAGCAAGCACATGGCTCTGAGCAGAGCCACCATGGCTCATAGAGCAGACCACCATGGCTCATAGCGCCTTCCCTGTTTCTGTAGTGTGATATTGACAGTGTACCTAAACCCCCTGACGGCCTATCTATCGCGGGGCCTTAACCCCAATCTATCTCTATCTCAAACTTCGCTTAGTGCCAAGCAGAACACATGGGGTCCCCTTTTTTACAGACTTTGGTATGACTCGGCCAATTCCTCTCCAACCTTCAAATCTCAGAGACACTAACCCGCGGGCACTGAGTTGGTTATGCATCCCTATATAACTATATCGCATATTAAGTCTTTAGGCAAAAAAGAACACTAACTAACTAACCAATTGCTTACAAATCCATTCTCTTTAATCCAGAGTAGGCAGAGTGCAGACAGTTGGCAGGGGGGTGGATCAGGGCATCAAGTAATCTTTCAGCCATGTTGGTGCCCCTCCAGCCCTTTCCTCTGGAGAGCATCCTTACCTGTCTGAAGGTGGGCACTTGTCAGCAGCATCCTGGAAGCCTGGGGGGGCCGTTGGTCAGTCAGCATCTGGAAGACTGGAGGGTTCAGCAGCATTTTGGAAGCCCGGGGGGGGCAGCAGCATCTGGAAGACAGGAGAAGGGGGGCAGCAGCATCTGGAAGACAGGAGGCAGCAGCATCTGGAAGCCAGGAGGGGACAGCAGCATCTGGAGGGGGAGCAGGGGGGGGCAGCAGCATCTGGAAGCCAGGGGGGCCAGCGGCATCTCTGGAGAGACAGGGGGGGGCAGCAGCATCTGGAAGCCAGGGGGGGGTAGTGTCCGCTAGAGGTGCTGCTGGGGATGTCCACCCACAGCAGTGCTGTTGTCAGCTAAACCACTGCCTTCTCATCGTTTCCTTGGTTAACACTAGATTAGTTGAAAGGCACACTGTCAGGTCTAGAACAAATAACTGATATAGAAAAGGTTTTTCTTTCAAATATAATTTTTGTAGCCTACAAATCAGACAAAGAACTCCTAACAAAATTAGAGCTCAATTCCATCCCTATCATATCGTCTCCCCCTTACAGAGTCTCTGTACTGTCCCCTGTGGCTATAATAGGACATCTACAGTGCATTTGGAAAGTATTCAGAGCCCCTTGACTCTTTTCCCCATTTTATTACGTTACACCCTAATTCTATTTTATTTTTTTAATCCTCATCAATCTACACACAATACCCCATAATACAAAGCGAACTTTTAGAAATGTTTGCTAATTTATAAATAAAACTCAAATATACCTACTTTCAAAAGTTTGGGGTCACTTAAAATGTCCTTTTTTTCAAAAAAACAATTTTTGTCCATTAAAATAACATCAAATTATCAAAATACAGTGTAGACATTGTTCATGTTGTAAATGGCTATTGTAGCTGGAAACCAGATTTTTAATATATCTACATTCGTCGAGTCCCATTATCAGCAACCATCGTCCTGTATTCCAATGCACTTTGTTGTGTTTGCTAATCCCCTTTATCATTTTAAAAGGCTAATTGATCATTAAACCTTTTTGCAATTATGTTAGCACAGCTGAAAACTGTTGTGCTGATTAAAGAAGCAATAAAACTGGCCTTCTTGAGCCTAGTTGAGTATCTGGAGCATCAGCAGTTGTAGGTTCGATTACAGGATCCAACTGGCCAAAAAATAATCTTTCTTCTGAAACTCGTCCAGTCTATATTTGTTCTGAGAAATGAAGGCTATTCTCGAAATTCCAAAAACTAAATCTCTACCGCTGTTTACTACTCCTTTCACAGAGACAAGGGCAAAAACTGCTCTAACCAGAATGAAAAGAGGAGTTGAGCCCCGGTGCACAACTGAGCGAGACAAATACATTAGAGTGTCTAGTTTGAAAACAGCACCTCACAGGTCCTCAACTGGCAGCTTCATTAAATATACCCTGCAACACACCATCTAGAGCAGAGTTGCAAAAAAAAGCCATATCAACTCCAATAAAATAAAAGATTAAAGATTTGCAAGTCTGAGATATGGCTTTTTCTTTTGCAACTCTGGCAGACATTATGCATACTCAATGCAATCATTTATTTTTGCGTTTCAATTTGAATTTTGTCACAAAAAATAAATTTTAAACATGATATTGATTTATCATTTACCATTTGCATTTCCAATGGTTTCGCAGCTACATGCTTCCATATGCAAGGACCTTCTACTACAACCTCTTTGTATTTGAATATTGTGCTAATTATGGATTCCCAAGGCAGCATTTACTCTTCCTGGGGTTTTATTCTGGATCCCCGTTAGTTCCTGCCAGGCCAGCCGCTACTCTTCCTGGGGTTTCATTACGGATCCCCGTTAGTTCCTGCCAAGGCAGCACTACTCTTCCTGGGGTTTATTACGGGATCCCCATTAGTTTCCCTGCCAAGGCACCTACTCTTCCTGGGGTTTATTCATTCTGATCCCCATTAGTTCCTGCCAGCTCAGCTACTCTTCCTGGGGTCCAGCAACAATTAAGGCAGTAATATACATTATAATACAAATGATAACCATTCAAATACATTTTACAACAGATTTCACAGGCGTTGTGTGCCCCTCAGCCACTGCTCTACTACAACACACCATCCAGGTTCTTTGTATAGTGTCTATTTGTGTGTTTTATGTTTTGTTACTCTTCAAGAATTATACTACACCTCTTTAACCTGCAAACTTTTACTACAACCTCTTTAACCCTGCAAGGGAATTATACTACAACCTCTTTAACCCTCAAACTTTTACTACAATCTCTCTTTAACCCCATCCTCTCTCCTCCACATCAAAAGATTCCACCTGCAGGGAGGCAGTGAAGATCTTCAACTCTCTGCAGGAGATGGAGGCTGTGTCCACCCGGTCCATCATCCGGCATCCTCCACCTGCCAGACCTGCGCCTGCTCCACGCTCTCATCACAACCTCCGTACTCAGCCAACTCCCAATCGCGCACACTGCACCTCCTCCACCTTAATTACTTCCTGCCCACCGCGTCCTCCTACCTCGTTCCACCTCAAGGGGTACTTGTTTACCTCAGTTTCACCTTAAAGGGTACTGTATTTACCTCCAGTTCCACCTTAAAGGTGCTATATTTACCTCAGTTCCACTTAAAGGGTACTGTATTTATCTCAGTTCCCCTTAAAGGTCTGTATTTACCTCCAGTTCCCTAGGTACTTATTTACCTCCAGTTCCACCTTAAAGGGTACTGTTTTACCTCAGTTCCACCTTAAAGGTTACTGTCATTTACCTCCAGTTCCACCTTAAAGGGTACTGTATTTACCTCAGTTCCACCTTAAAAGTTACTGTGTTTACCTCCCAGTTCCCCTTAAAGGGTACTTATTTACCTCCAGTTCCACTTAATTACTGTATTTGCCCTACCTTACCACCTGGGGGCAGCCCGACGGGAATCCAGGATCCAGTTGCAGGGGGGGTGTTTAGTCCCAGGTCCTTAGCTTAGTGATGGCTTTGAGGGCACTATGGTGTTGAGCACTGAGCTGTAGTCAATGAATAGCATTCTCTCAAAGGATGTTCCTTTTGTCCAGTGTGAAAGGGCAGTGTGGAGCGCCAATGGAGATTGCATCATCTGTGATCTGTTGGGGTATCAATTGGAGTGGGTCTAGGGCAGGGTTCTTCAATTCCTCCTGACCAAAACACCTCTGTTTTTCATCCCTCTCCTTCTAATCAGGTGCTAATTCAGACCTGGGACACCAGTGAGTGCAATTATCTACCAGGTAGAATAAAAAGAGTGTTTCGGCCCTCCCTAAACCCTGGTCTAGGTTTCTGATATGGTGTTGATGTGACCACGACCAGCCTTTCAAAAGCACTTCCTGGCTACAGGCGTCAAGTGCTACGGGTCGGTAAATCATTTAGGCAGGTTATCTTAGATGGTGTCCTTGGAGTCGGACTATGGTGGTCTGCTTAAACATGTTATATTACAGACTCAGTCAGGACATGTTGAAAATGTCAGTGAAGACACACATGCTCGTCCTCCTTAATCCGTCTGGCCTACTCTAATTTACCTGCTTAAGCCTTCTCCATACTACGGAAGTGTATCACATAGTCATCCGGAACGCAGTGCGCTCATGCATGCTTCAGTGTTGCTTGCCTCGAAGCGGCATAAAGTATTAGCTTTCGTCTGGTAGGCTTGTGTCACTGGGCGATCCGGCTGTACTTCCCTTTGTAGTCTGTAATAGTTTTCAAGCCCTACCACATCCAAATTGTCTCAGAGCCGGTGTAGTATGATTCAATCTTACGTCCCTTATTACTCTTTGCCTGTTTGATGTTCGTCGGAGGGCACTATCGGGATTTCTTATAGCGTCGGTTAGAGTCCGCTTTGCAGCTCTACCCTTTAGCTCAGTGCGGATGTTGCCTGTAATCCATGCTTCTGCTTGGGTATGTACGTCACGTCACTGTGGGACATTCATCGATCACTTATTGAGTGACATAATTGATGTGGTGTACTCCTCAATGCTGTCTAATCCATATTCCAGTCTGTCACAAAACAGTCCTTAGCTTAGCATCTCGTCATCTACCACTTTTTTATTAACGAGTCCTGTCTTCCTGCTTTAGTTTTTGCTTATAAGCAGGAATCAGGAGGATTGAGTTATGGTCAGATTTGCCAAATGGAGGGCGAGGGAAGCTTTGTATGCGTCTCTGTGTGTGGATAAAAAGGTGGTCTAAGTTTTTCCCCTCTGGTTGCACATTTAACATGCTGGAAGAAATTAGTGCAAAAATTAGTTTGCCTGCATTAAATCCCGGCCACTAGGAGCGCTGCCTTTTCTGATTTTTCCTGTTTAGTTATGGCCTTATACAGCTCATTGTGCAATCTTAATGCCAGCATTGGTTTGTGGTGGTAAATAGACAGCTATAGAAAAATATAGATTAAAACTCTCTTGTTAAATGAGTGTGGTCTACAGCTTATCATAAATACTCTGCCTCAGAACTAGCAAAACCTCAGACTTCCTTATATTTATTTTGTCACCAGCTGTTGTTTACAAATATACACAACCCCACCCTTATCTTACTCGTCAGCTGTTTCTATCCTGCCATGTATATAGCCTGCTACTGTATATTATCCATGTCATCGTTCAGCACGACTTCGGTAAACATAAAACATCTTTTTAATGTCCCGTTGTAATAACCGTAATCTTAGGTCATCTAATTTATTTTCAAATGATTGAGAAGGATTGGCTAATAGGATTGATGGAAGGCGGTTTACTACAGGGCCACCCCGACCTATGTCCACGATTTCTCCTGCAATGCGCCATTTGGCTTTCGGGTGTCTTATATCTTCGTCCCTTCGTAAAAAATATTCTTCATATATCTGTCCTATATCAGCTCTTTTTTGGTTATAAGAGCGTAGTAAACATTATGTACAGAATAAATTACAAATAAACAAAAAACACATAATAGTACATTGGTTAGAGTTCCAGCCATCTTCTCCGCCACATCACCTTCCCTGTCCTATTTATCACCAATTAAACATAAATTAAAATCTATATAAACAAGCACTTAAGATCCTGGACAGGAAATCACATCATTACCCAGTCACGTAATATTCTTGCAATACATTCCTGTTCAATTTGACAACTTTGTTTTTTCTCAGATGTCTGTCTAGTTTATAAGGTTATCAACATGTTGCACCCCACCTCTGAAAAGATTTGGTCATATTAAGCTTCTCGAACAAAACAGCAGATCACCCCGGACCTCCACAAGAGACTGACATTCCTAAAAGAAGGAACAGTCAGCATTCTCCACCCTCAGGCATCAGAAATGGAATTCCCTCCCCTACTTAAAACACTAGTACTTTAAATCCTGCTCCATGGAGGTCAAAGCGTGATCAAGGCGCATCAAGCCTCTCACATTAACTAATTGTTAATGCACTCAATTCTCAGTGTGTTTTATGTATTATGATGTGTCCTGTATTTATTGTATTATTAGTTGTATTTTATGATTCCTTATTTGCTTTAATCTATTATATCTATACTACTGTATGAGTATGTGAATTTAGCTATGTTTATCTATTTAGTTAGGGACTGCAGATGAAAATTAGCTGTGTTTAGCTAACTCTGGTGAAACATATTTCACTGTCTGAAATTTGTTTTTAATTACCAGGGTCCTTTAATTAATTACCACCACCACTACTTTTTGGCCACAAACAATATTCCCCTCCCTATAACTTCTATAAAAATAGACTTATTTTCTGTGATTGATTGATGAGTAAACTGGACAGGATGACATCAGTCGCGCGTTGATTTCCCTCATCCCTCTACACCTCGTAACCCTCTGTCTGTCTGTTGTCTCCAGGGGTGAAGGGGCAGTTTCCTGGAACAGAGTTGACATGTTTGCCCATTTCATAGGTGAGTCTCTGAAGAGGACCAAGGTCAGGGGTATGTTCCCGTCTCAGGAGAGATCGTCGCCTTACTGACCAGGCAGGAAAGTGCTACTACGAGTCCTACTGCCACGAGGATCCTGCAAATCTCCATCCACTCACACACCACCGGAGAGGTCGTGTTACGTTCAGATCGGTGGTGTGGTTCCTCCAGAGGTCAGGTTCGTTAAAACCAGCTAATAAAACTATAGTCAAGGGAGCTAACAATTTGAGATTGCCCAATCATCTTGCCCAGAAGTGGCCATTTCTTCATTATAACACCATATCTACAATTAACCCCCCACCAACTAATCAAAATCCTCCTCTGCTATCTCAGCAAAAAGAGGTAGAGGAAAACTCTTTACTCTGTTCAGCAATCAGCTGCATCTGAGACATCGAAAGTGTCAACTGTAGGGACCCTACCAGCTGCTTAACAGCATCGCCACTCTGCAGGGACACCAACCCATACACATCTGCTTAACAGCACATCGCCACTCTGCAGCCCACCAACCCATCACATCTCCTAACAAGCATCACTCTGCAGAGACACCAACCCATACACATCTACTTAACACATCCCACTCTGCCCCAGACACCAACCCATACACATCTTTAACAGCATCGCCTCTGCAGAGACACCAACCCATACACATCCTGCTTAACAGCATCACTCTGCAGAGACACCAACCCATACACATCTGCTTAACAGCATCACTCTGCAGAACACCAACCCATACACATCTGCTTAACAGCATCGCCACTCTGCAGAACACCAACCCATACACATCTAGCTTAACACACATCACTCTGCAGAGACACCAACCCATACACACATCTGCTCCAACAGCATCCCACTCTGCAGAACACCAACCCCATACACATCTGCCCAACAGCATCCCACTCTGACCACCAACCCATACACATCTGCTCAACAGCATCGCCACTCTGCAGAACACCAACCCATACACTCTCTTAACAGCATTTCGCCACTCTGCAGCCACCAACCCATACACTCTGCTTAACAGCATCGCCACTCTGCAGAACACCAACCCATACACATCTGATCCAGAATGTTGTTTAGTAGATCCACCAGGCCCAGCCAGAGACTTAATGGGCTGAGTCTCCCACAAATTTCTCATCTTTCAACATAGAAGACAAGTGTGTCTTCCTTCTCTCAGTAAGCAGGCAAACTGGCAGTTCTACCAAAAACCAATTTTCTGCCGATCCTTGTCTTTTGGCGCTGTATACCCTCTTATAGTGTTCTATTTCTTTCATAGTTTTGATAACATGTGAAGGTTTTTATGTTCACACAACTCATCTACCATCATTTCTCAAAATTGAGATCCTTGTGCTCATAAATGTAGGTAGCAACCCTTTACGTAGAAGACAATTCTTGAACTGCTCGAGAAGTATGATTGTCTTTAAATCCTCAAGGTCCTTACCTCTTAAACCCACACCACCTCAAAACATACTTGTTCCCTTGCCACCCCAACATGGTTTTATTCTTCTTAATCTAAACTGTTGTCCATTATGCCTCTAACCAACTCGTAAGCCTGAAGAATAGCAGCTTTAACATACCTGAACTAAAAGATAACCCTCCACTTTGAGCTTTTCCCCAACAAAGAACTACTTTAAGGAGCAGTACCAAATGTCTCACAGACATTTTAAGTTGCAATCCTCAGGCAGAGTGAAATGTACATCAGCTCCCTTTCATTCAAATTCAATCGGCTATTCCACCAAAGATCAACCTCTTTGAGGGTGCAGGGCCGGCCTGACTGGATTCGTGCTCTCTTAATCAATCATCTCCTTCCTGTTCCCTTTCATACTTTAGATCCATCTCTCTTAATCTAATGGCATGTCCACACGTTCTTCTTGTTCTTGTTTCTAGTCTGGCTGCCCGTTTCTATTGCACCAATCTGGTGTGGTGCAGATCCAGTGGAGGAAGACGCTGTCTGTCACTACAGCTTTGATGCTGCTTTTCCTTTTTCCCTTTCTCTTGCTCCATTCCCCATGTTCTCTCTTTCCCTTTCTCTTGCTACCCATTCCCACATTCTCTTTCCCTTTCTCTTGCTCCATTCCCCGTTCTCTTTCCCTTTCTCTTGCTCCATTCGTTCTCTTTCCCTTTCTCTTGCTCCATTCCCACATTCTCTTTCCCTTTCTCTTGCTCCATTCCCACGTTCTCTTTCCTTTCTCTTGCTCCATTCCCACGTTCTCTTTTCCTTTTCCTTGTGCTCCAGCTCTAATGTCTGTTGTTCCCATGTTGCCTTTAGTTCCACCTCTCTCTCAGTTGCACGTCTATAGGGTATACAGTCCTCAAAATATTCATCCCCCTTGGCGTTTTTCCTATTTTTTGTTACAACCTGTATTGAAATGATTTTTATTTATTTCATTAATGACATACACAAATATCAAATTTAATAATACATTTGTTTCAATTCAAAATTAAATAAAGGAAAAGTGAATTCGTGCATATGTATTTCACCCCCTTTGCTATAACCCCTAAATAAGATCTGGTGCAACCAATTACCTTCAAGTCACATAAGGTGGTTAAATAAAGTCCCACACTTTATTGCAATCTAGAGTGTCTGTGATCTTCCACATGATCTCATATATACACCTGAAAGGCCCCAGAGTCCTGCAACACCACTAAGCAAGGGCCACCCTGCCAAGCAAGAGGCACCATGAAGACCGGAGCTCTCCAAAGCAGGTCAGGACAAAGTTTGAGAAGTACAGATCAGGGTTGGGTTATAAAAAAAAGATCAAGTAACTTTTAACATCCCACGGAGCTCCATTAAATCCATTATTAAAAATTTGAAAAAGAATATGGCATGCCACAACAAACCTCCAAAAGACCTCCCACCAAAACTCACCGGACAAAGGCAACAAACAGACCACAGCGGAGATTTCTTCATCATAACCACTTTAACCCGTTACACTTCACAGTGCTGGGCTTTATGGAGGAGTGAGCCAAAAAAACCATTGCTTAAAAAAAAAAACAAACATGTTTGGTGTTCGCCAAAAAGAGCATGTGGAGACTCCCCAAACATATGGAAGAAGGTACTCTGGTCCAGATTATCAAAATTGAGCTTTTTGGCCTGCAAAACATATGTCTGAAACCCAACACCTCTCATCCCCCACACCATCACAGTGAAGCATGGTGGTGGCAGCATCATGCTGTGGGGATGTTACTCATCGGCAGGGACTCAGAAACTGGTCAAATTGAAGGAATTATGGATGCACTAAATCGAAATTCTAGTTATCACCTTAAGTTTTCTGTGTTTTGGTCTTATTTCTTGTTTCACAAAAAAATATTTAACATCTTCAAAGTGGTAGGCATGTCGTGTAAATCAAAATCATACCCAAAATTCATTTTATTCCAGGTTTAGCCAAGGCAACAAAATAGGAAAATTGCCAAGGGGGTGAATACTTCAGCAAGCCACGCGTGTCCTCTACCACCTCTTCATCATCCTCCTTCTCCGGAAGGGATTTCCGCCTCTCACAGAAGCATATAACTAACTCTTTGACTACCGCTTTGCAATCGCATTACAACTTTGATGTCCTAATGCTTTGCAATAACAGCGAGCAGATGAGCCTTCATACATTTATCTAGCATCTCCCATGGAGGGTTTCCCCCTAGCATCTCCCATGGAGGGTTTTCCTCAAATGCTTCCAACTTCAAGTCCATATTTTTATTTTATAAGCCTGTGTGTTTATACCTTTCAAAAATTATTCCACCAATCTTATAAACCCTCCAGGGTGGATGTCAGTACAAAAATTCACCACTTAGTTTCTCTTTGAACACTCAAATATCTGACACAGCAGAGCTTCAAGTAGGTGATTAGGGGCGACTACCAACCTAACATACTCATGGGAAACATAGAGGCAGGCAGACGATCCCCATTTCATTCACTCCAACCTCACTAAATAAAAACCAAGCCTAACCTTGATGCTCTGTCTATGTCCCAACAGTCTGTAACATTTTACATCAACTTACACACCACCGCTAGAAGGCCAATGAGCTGTAAACACCCAGTAATTTCCTAGGCAATCTGGCCATTGTACTCCATTTTCTCCAGCCTGTGTAAATGTCCCTCTATCCTACCTGTCCCCAGGTGGTGGAGAAGTTGATCCGAGGCCTGGCCATGGAGGGGACATAGAAACATGTTTGCCTTGTTCGAACACAACAACACTATGGACCGGGCTGTGGGAGAGCAGAGTCTCTAGCTGGCCGTACTCGCCAGTTCGTAGCCATCTGATGATGATGGAGAGAGGGATACACGAGAATAGCCTGGTCCCTATGATCTGTTTGTACTCAAACTTACCAAACCCCTATGGCCATTGACATGTTGGTGTGTGTAATATGATTGATATGAGTTAGCAAGACAGCACAAACAGATCTAACAGGCTACCCACAGAGCGAGAACACAGCCATAGATGACTAACAGATCTGGGACCAGGCTAATACCCACAAACCTCTTGATATTATTATATTGGGATGTAGCTCAGTTGGTAGAGGCATGGCGTTTGCAACGCCAAGGGTTGGTTGTGGTTTGAATTCCCACGCCCATATAAAAAAAAAATAGTACATGCACTAAATCCTTCCAGATAAGAGCGTCTGCTAAATAACTAAAATTAAATGTAAATGTATATTTCTGCTAAGACGAGGTCTGAAATTGGTTTGGTTGATTGACTGATTGATAAGTATCCTTGACTGATTGGTTCGTTGATTGAGTGGCTGATTGATTGATTGGCTATTACTGATTATTATTATTTCCAGGCTGTCAGGCAGTGAGGAGGAGTGGAGGAGGAGGGCGCTCTCTTCAAACTCTACTGTTTCCTGGATTAGAAGCATGCCCAAGGAAGGGGGTGGAGTTCGCTTTCCATGTTCGAACAGGTTAGTTCATTTGTTGCTATTATTAGAAAGCACCTGAGTAGAAAAGTGTCTACAATGTCAAACGAAAGATTAAAGGCTCAAGAAAAAAAAAAATAAAAAAACCTGACAGAGAGGGATGTTGAAAAATACAAAAATAAAACCATACTTTATATCAGAAAGTGAAATTGATAGAATACATGGAGTTTGAAAGAGTTGAAGAGAGAAGGATTACTGTTTTTTTATGAAGGAGACGGATTCGGCACTGCAAAGTGTGGAGGCTGATGTTTCTGTGGAGGAGAGTGGGACTAAAGGAAAGGATGACTAATAAGATTCCTGGCCCAGTGGCTGTTATCGATGAAAGTAACTCAAAAGTGGACTCGTGATAATTTTTTTTGCGTTTCATCCGTCCAGGGACAGGCGCTCTGCACTGTGACTTGCTTTGCTCTCCGGAGCAGGGTGCGTTGAAATGAGTGATAAATGGCGTTAAGTGTTGAGGAGGATCAACTGGAAATGGAGGATTCCTGGTGTCTGTCAGTCCCCGCTGTTTGGTGCGGCGTTAGTGTCGAGGACCAGTGTGCAGACCCGGTGGAGAGCGTGGTGAAATGAGGCACTGTCTGTCCTGCTGAGCTTTGATGCTCACCCACAAAGTCAAAGTTAGGATCAACCAGCCAGTTATCCAGTGAGAACTTTTGTCCCAAACCCATTATGGTGTTTTAGGTGCCAAATTATGGTCACGTTGCAGCAGTGTGTAAAAGGGAGATTTCTAGATGTGAGAAGTGTGCAGGAAGGGCATGAGACAAAGGAATGTGTACTGATGACTCTGAAATGGGCTCATAATAATGGCTGTAATGGAGTGCAATGGCTGGAATGGAGTAAATGGAGATTAATCAACACTGAATGTCTTTGATTCAATTCACTCCATTCAACCTTATCGTATGACCATCCTCCCCTCAGCAGCCTCCACTTTGTTTAGTATCAGTGGAAAAAAGTTGTGTGTGTTATTAGGGGTTCCTATGGTGCTGGAAATCTGAGGTGTCCGGTGAAGAAAGGCAGGTTGAGGTTGCCAGGATCAAGAGCAGTGCAGAAGGCAGTGAGAGGTGGAGGGGGTCCGGGCGATCCTGAGTTGTAGTGAAGTGGAGAGGAGGGGGTCGGCATCCTAGGCTCCCTGTGAGTGGAAGTGGGGGGGGAGGGGGTCAGGGGCGAGGGATCCTGGAGGCTCCCTGTGGGTGGAGAGTAGGAGAAAGGGGTCCAGGGCGAGGGATCCTAAAGGCTCCCTGTGAGTGGAGGTGGAGAGGAGGCGGGCGGATTGAGGCTCCCTGTAAGTGGAGAGTGGAGGGTCCGTCTGGGCTCCCTGGTGAGTGGAGAGGGAAGGGGGTCCAGGCGGGGGATCTCCGGAGGCTCCCTGTGGCAGTGGAGAGTAGGGGGGGAGGGGTCCAGGGCGAGTTTGGGAGGCTCCCTGTGAGTGGATAGTAGAGGAGAGGAAGGGGTAGGGCGGGATCATAGAGGCTCCCTGTGAGTGGAAGTAGGAGGGGAAGGGATCCAGGGCGAGATCCTAGGAGGCTCCCTGTGGGTGGAGAGTAGGGAGGGAAGGGGTCCAGGGGGATCCTCATGAGGCTCCCTGTGAGTGAGGCTAGGCCAATAAAGTGACAGAATCCACGTTTCAGTAAGGTTGGTTTCTTAGCCTTCACTAGCCACTTAGTTATCAAGCTGTACCACAGAGATGAACTAAATCACAGAAAATAGATGTTTGTGGTGGCAGCTGCAGGGGAAGTACTTAGGTGTAAGAGATTTTACTGCAGAAGAGTTACAAGGTGTGTTGAGCGATAGTGTCCCGTCCATGAGCTGCACATCAGTAGGATCAGATAAGGCCAAAAAGTAATGGAATAGTGTCGTTTAGCTCAGTTGGTAGAGCATGCTCTTGCAATGCTAGGTTGTGGGTTCGTTTCCCATAGGACCATATAAAAACTATAAAATTATGCATTCACTAACTGTAGGGTTAGTTGGTATAGTGGTGAGTTTGGGTGTAGGTTAGTTGGTATAGTGGTGAGGTTTTAATGGTTAGGTTAGTTGGTATAAATGTGGTGTTTTAATGGGTGTAGGGTTAGTTGGTATAGTGGGGAGGTTTTAATGGGTGTAGTGGTGAGGTTTTAATGGGTGTAGGGTTAGTTGGAATAGTGTGGGTTTTACTGGGTGTAGGGTTAGTTGGTATAGTGGTGAGTTTTAATGGGTGTAGTGTTAGTTGGTATAGTGGTGAGGTTTTAATGGGTGTAGGTTTAGTTGGTATAGTGGTTAGGTTTTAATGGGTATAGTGTTAT
>NW_025538620.1:0-17960 GCF_020615455.1 Coregonus clupeaformis | reverse complement strand
AGATACAGTGGGGAAAAAAAAGTATTTAGTCAGCCACCATTGTGCAAGTTCTCCCACTTAAAAAGATGAGAGAGCCTGTAATTTTCATCATAGGTACACGTCAACTATGACAGACAAAATGAGGAAAAAATCCAGAAAATCACATTGTAGAGTTTTTAATGAATTTATTTGCAAATTAGGTGGAAAATAAGTATTTGGTCAATAACAAAAGTTTCTAAATACTTTGTTATTATACCCTTTGTTGGCAATGACACAGGTCAAACGTTTTCTGTAAGTCTTCACAAGGTTTTCACACACTGTTGCTGGTATTTTGGCCCATTCCTCCATGCAGATCTCCTCTAGAGCAGTGATGTTTTGGGGCTGTCGCTGGGCAACACGGACTTTCAACTCCCTCCAAAGATGTTCTATGGGGTTGAGATCTGGAGACTGGCTAGGCCACTCCAGGACCTTGAAATGCTTCTACGAAGCCACTCCTTCGTTGCCCGGCGGTGTGTTTGGGATCATTGTCATGCTGAAAGACCCAGCCACGTTTCATCTTCAATGCCCTTGCTGATGGAAGGATGTTTTCACTCAAAATCTCACGATACATGGCCCCATTCATTCTTTCCTTTTACACGGATCAGTCGTCCTGGTCCCTTTGCAGAAAAAACAGCCCCAAAGCATGATTTTTCCACCCCCATGCTTCACAGTAGGTATGGTGTTCTTTGGATGCAACTCAGCATTCTTTGTCCTCCAAACACGACAAGTTGAGTTTTTACCAAAAAGTTCTATTTTGGTTTCATCTGACCATATGACATTCTCCCAATCCTCTTCTGGATCATCCAAATGCACTCTAGCAAACTTCAGACGGGCCTGGACATGTACTGGCTTAAGCAGGGGGACACGTCTGGCATTGCAGGATTTGAGTCCCAAGCGGCATAGTGTGTTACTGATGGTAGGCTTTATTACTTTGGTCCCAGCTCTCTGCAGGTCATTCACTAGGTCCCCTGTGGTTCTGGGATTTTTGCTCACTGTTCTTGTGAACATTTTGACCCCACGGGGTGAGATCTTGCGTGGAGCCCCAGATCGAGGGAGATTATCAGTGGTCTTGTATGTCTTCCATTTCCTAATAATTGCTCCCACAGTTGATTTCTTCAAACCAAGCTGCTTACCTATTGCAGATTCAGTCTTCCCAGCTTGGTGCAGGTCTACAATTTTGTTTTTGGTGTCCTTTGACAGCTCTTTGGTCTTGGCCATAGTGGAGTTTGGAGTGTGACTGTTTGAGGTTGTGGACAGGTGTCTTTTATACTGATAACAAGTTTAAACAGGTGCCATTAATACAGGTAACGAGTGGAGGACAGAGGAGCCTCTTAAAGAAGAAGTTACAGGTCTGTGAGAGCCAGAAATCTTGCTTGTTTGTAGGTGACCAAATACTTATTTTCCACATAATTTGCAAATAAATTCATTAAAAAAATCCTACAATGTGATTTTCTGGATTTTGTTTCCTCAATTTGTCTGTCATAGTTGACGTGTACCTATGATGAAAATTATAGGCCTCTCTCATCTTTTTAAGTGGGAGAACTTGCACAATTGGTGGCTGACTAAATACTTTTTTTTCCCCACTGTAGTATCAGTGACCCAGGTAAGTTCAGGTGTGGAGTACGGAGAGAGGTTGGTGCCTTGGATCTAGAGGAAGAAGTAGATAGTATCACTGACCCAGGTAAGTTCATGTGTGGAGTACGGAGAGAGGTTGGTGCCTTGGATCTAGAGGAAGAAGTAGATAGTATCAGTGACCCAGGTAAGTTCAGGTGTGGAGTACGGAGAGAGGTTGGTGTCTTGGCGACCACAGGGGATTCCAAAACTATTATTGTGGGAAGATTAGCCCAGCTTCTCGACGGAGACTGTATACTCTGTGTAGCAGTATACCACTAACCAACTGTGCAACTCTTTTACTGTTTGGCTCACGCTTTTCCCAAGTCAGAGTGTATATCTGTGATCTGTGGATCGTTCTAAGTCGTTTGCATCGCTCGAGCGGTGCCCAATAAATAATCAAATCTGCTGTTAATCAACTCTTAGATGCTACCCACCCCCCACAAATATAATCAAAATCAAACATGGATTCTTTGTGTTCTTACTTTGCACGCACACCTGTCTGTGTTTCACACCTGTTTGTCGTAGCTAATCAGCCAATATGGGAACCGTAGTGAAAACGTCTGAGTGCAAAGCCAGAACAAAACATTGGCATCCATATTAGATTTTGATTTGGGGAGAGGGGGGTAACTATCTAAAAACTGGATTTAATCGTTTCTTGTTCACAGCTCGGTGACGAAACGGCGACTTCCCAATCAGAACCGATTTATGGATATAGCTTCCAACACGGAACACGTGCTGCTAGCAGGTAGTCGTTGGATCGAACGCATTCCCCTTTTGGATACGATTAGACCTCGTCTAATTATTAGACCCCCATCTTATTAATTAATGAAACCATTAATAAAGAGTTGTAAGTTTGGGCTAGTGCCATCGCCTGCTGTTGTGCCCTTGAGTAAGACTCTTAACCCCCACAACCACAGCTCCACGACACCATAGTATGACATCCCTCTGCTCCAACATGTACAGTGGGGGAAAAAAGTATTTAGTCAGCCACCAATTGTGCAAGTTCTCCCACTTAAAAAGATGAGAGAGGCCTGTAATTTTCATCATAGGTACACGTCAACTATGACAGATAAAATGAGGGAAAAAATCCAGAAAATCACATTGTAGGATTTTTATGAATTTATTTGCAAATTATGGTGGAAAATAAGTATTTGGTCAATAACAAAAGTTTCTCAATACTTTGTTATATACCCTTTGTTGGCAATGACACAGGTCAAACGTTTTCTGTAAGTCTTCACAAGGTTTCGACACACTGTTGCTGGTATTTTGGCCCATTCCTCCATGCAGATCTCCTCTAGAGCAGTGATGTTTTGGGGGCTGTCAGCTGGGCAACACAGACTTTCAACTCCCTCCAAAGATTTTCTATGGGGTTGAGATCTGGAGACTGGCTAGCCACTCCAGGACCTTGAAATGCTTCTTACGAAGCCACTCCTTCGTTGCCCGGGCGGTGTGTTTGGGATCATTGTCATGCTGAAAGACCCAGCCACGTTTCATCTTCAATGCCCTTGCTGATGGAAGGAGGTTTTCACTCAAAAATCTCACGATACATGGCCCCATTCATTCTTTCCACACGGATCAGTCGTCCTGGTCCCTTTGCAGAAAAACAGCCCCAAAGCATGATGTTTCCACCCCCATGCTTCACAGTAGGTGTGGTGTTCTTTGGATGCAACTCAGCATTCTTTGTCCTCCAAACACGACGAGTTGAGTTTTTACCAAAAAGTTCTATTTGGTTTCATCTGACCATATGACATTCTCCCAATCCTCTTCTGGATCATCCAAATACACTCTAGCAAACTTCATACGGGCCTAGACATGTACTGGCTTAAGCAGGGGGACACGTCTGGCACTGCAGGATTTCGAGTCCCTGGCGGCGTAGTGTGTTACTGATGGTAGGCTTTGTTACTTTGGTCCCAGCTCTCTGCAGGTCATTCACTAGGTCCCCCCAGTGTGGTTCTGGGATTTTGCTCACCGTTCTTGTGATCATTTTGATCCCACGGGGTGAGATCTTGCGTGGAGCCCCAGATCGAGGGAGATAATCAGTGGTCTTGTATGTCTTCCATTTCCTAATAATTGCTCCCACAGTTGATTTCTTCAAACCAAGCTGCTTTACCTATTGCAGATTCAGTCTTCCCAGCCTGGTGCAGGTCTACAATTTTGTTTCTGGTGTCCTTTGACAGCTCTTTGGTCTTGGCCGTAGTGGAGTTTGGAGTGTGACTGTTTGAGCTTGTGGACAGGTGTCTTTTTATACTGATAACAAGTTCAAACAGGTGCCATTAATACAGGTAACGAGTGGAGGACAGAGGAGCCTCTTAAAGAAGAAGTTACAGGTCTGTGAGACCCAGAAATCTTGCTTGTTTGTAGGTGACCAAATACTTATTTTCCACCATAATTTGCAAATAAATTCATAAAAAATCCTACAATGTGATTTTCTGGAAAAAAAATCTCAATTTGTCTGTCATAGTTGACGTGTACCTATGATGAAAATTACAGGCCTCTCTCATCTTTTTTAAGTGGGAGAACTTGCACAATTGGTGGCTGACTAAATACTTTTTTCCCCCACTGTATGTTTATGTTGGTTTTTAGGAGGGGTTGGCTTAAAGAGGAAGTCACATTTCCATTGGACCTTGTGTTCAATTGGACAAATGAAGTGATCTTAAACTAGTTTTAAAGCCCCTTTCAATGCTTTTTCTAATTCTAACCCCCATATCTATCCATATTCCCACAGGAGAGAACTCCAACCCAGGTTCAGACAGTGAGCCCAGTTCCACAGCATCAGGAAACCATAAACAACACAGACAGAGGAACTCAAGACAGAAACATCACCACTGCATGGACTGCTTCACCTAGTTTCTATGAGCCAGAGGAGTTGAGAAGGCACACTTGTAGGCCCCACCCCTGCTCAGATTGCAGAGGCAGTTTCGTGTGTCCAACTCACCTCATACCACACAAAAATACTATCAAAAGAAAGAAAACTTACCCATGTGGTCAATGTGGGAAGAGTTTTCAGACCCCAACAGCTTGAAGAAGCACCAGCTTACTCACACAGGAAAGAAGTCGTACCACTGTTCCCAGTGTAGGAAGACTTTCAGTTGGTCATTCAATTTGAAGAGGCATCAGAGAATACATACAGGAGATAAGCCTTTCCACTGCTTCCAATGTGGGAAGAGCTTCCGTATGGAAGGACATCTAAAGGAACACATGAGAATACACACAGGAGACAAGCCGTACCACTGCTCTCAGTGTGGGAAGAGCTTTGGTCGGAGCAGGAGCTCTGAAGACACACCAGCTAACTCACACAGGAGAGAAGCCGTACCATTGCTCTCAGTGTGGGAGGAACTTCAGTCAGGCAGGACACCTGAAGACACACCAGCGAACTCACTCAGGAGAGAAGCCGTACCACTGCTCTGTTTGTGGGATGAGTTTTCCTCTTTTACAGACCTTAAGTAGACACCAGCTTACTCACACAGGAAATATGCATTACCACTGCTCCCAGTGTGGGAAGAGCTTCAGTCAGCCAGGACGCCTGAGGGCACACCAGTTAACTCACACAGGAGAGAAGCGTTTCCACTGCCTTCAATGTGGTAAAAGTTTCAATCATTCATCAAATATGACGGCACACCAGTCAACTCACACAGGAGAGAAGCCTTACCACTGCTCTCAGTGTGGGAAGAGCTTCAGTCTGGCAAGATACCTGAAGAAACATTGGCGAACTCACACAGGAGAGAAGCCGTACCACTGCCCTCAATGTGGGAAGAGTTTCCGTCAGTCATCACATCTGAGGGCACACCAGTTAACTCACAAAGGAGAGAAGCCCTGTACCACTTCTCTCAGTGTGCAAAGATCTTCAGCCAGACAGCAGACCTAAAGAGACACCAGCTAAATCCATGTGACACACATTTTTAGGCCGATCTACAGGCTCCCGATCAGATCCCGGTGCATTTTTCCAAATCGGCATTATGAATACCACACATTCAGTTTATAGTTCTGGACAGGAAGAGGTGAGGCCTCCCGTCAGGAGAGCTGTGATTGGCTCAAGGTGAGGGAATAGCATTCGTCGCTTAGCATTGTTCTGTGACTTATGGCAGGGCATTGAGTTAATCAATTGTCCACATAACTGGAGGGTACTTTGTACACTCATAATGTCTTCCACCGCCTGTTAATACTAAATTGTAATTATTTTGCACTATGGCCTATTTATTACCTTACCTCCATAACTTACTACATTTGCACACACTGTATATATATTTTCTGTTGTATTTTTGACTTTATGTTGTGTTTACCCCATATGTAACTCTGTGTTGTTGTTGTTGTTTTTTATCGCACTGCTTTGCTTTTATCTTGGCCAGGTCGGAGTTGGAAATGAGAACTTGTTCTCCACTGGTCTACCTGGTTAAATAAAGGTGAAATAAAAATAAATAAATACCACTCCTTTTGTTCAGATGGCGAACAGCCGTATGGTTGCTGTCATTTATGGACCACACAATAATTGTTGTGTTGAGGAAAGACTGACTGTGTCACTAATTGTTTTTATAAGAATGTGTTGGAAATTCCAAATTGCATAGTCAACTACATATACACAGCACTGACACACACACTTACCCCACCAGACATGCCACCAGGGGTCTTTTTCACAGCACTGACACACACACTTACCCCACCAGACATGCCACCAGGGTCTTTTCACTGTCCCCAGGTCCAGAACAAATTCAAGGAAATGTACAGTATTATACAGAGCTATGAGTGCATGCAACTCCCTTCCATCTCATATAGCGCAAGTGAACCGCAAAACCTGGTTTCAAAAACAAATAAAGCAACACCTGGCGGCACAACGCCTCTCCCCCATGTGACCTACTTGTTGTGTGTATGTACTGATGTATGTGTAACTGATAGATGCACACACACTACATGTTAATGTTTTTAAATGTATGTAAATTGTAAAGTATTTTGTCTGTGATGTCTTGTCCGTTATGTGCCGGACCCCAGTAAGACTAGCTGTCGCCGTTGACGTCAGCTAATGGGGATCCTAATAAATAAAATACAACCTTAGGCCCTCTAATTCCCCATTCCCTGTGTGTGACTCTGATTCTGTAGCCATTCACATTAGTACATCATTTTGCCATCACAATCTCCATTAATTCATCCTGTACATGTATTGTTTTAGCCTGGTTATTTCTAAATATATCCTATTTGTTTATGGAACATATCTACTGTATCCGAGAATGTCATTTCAAGAGCTTAATTGCCTTCAGAATTATCGTTCAGAAAGAAAACGCCACGAGAAATATGTTTAACCATATATTAAGCAATGAATAATGCAAGTATTGGCGTATAGGCTCTGCTCCTTCAGGGTAGCCTACAGGCAGTGAGCATGGTAAACTATACCAATCCCCCCCGGCAGGAACACAGAACCTAACAAGTGGAGGCTGGGGGGGGGGGGGGTGGTGGGAGCCAGCGCATAGTAGCAGCAAGCCTCAGCAGGGTGAGTGAGCAGACCCGGTCTTCTTAAGTAGACCGCCGATAAGGTAGGCGTGATTGTTACTAGCCTCTAATTCAGGGATCATCAACTAGATTCAGCCGCGGACCAATACACAGTAATGTCAAAGTGGAATTATGTTTTTGGGAAATTATTTAGAAATGATTAAGCTGAAATGTCTTGAGTCAGTAAGTATTCAACCCTTTTGTTATGGCAAGCCTAAATAAGTTCAGATGTAAAAATGTGCTTAACAAGTCACATAAATTGCATGGACTCACTGTGTGCAATAATAGTGTTTGACATTCTTTTGAATGATTACCTCATCTCTGTATCCCACACATACAATTATCTGTAAGGTCCCTCAGTCGAGTAGGTTTTCTAGTGCCTCGTAAAGAAGCACAACTATTGGTAGATGGGTAAAATCCCAGTCACTACAAAGATACAGGCGTCTTTCCTAACTCCGCTCAGGGATTTCACCATGAGGCCAATTGTGACTTTAAAATAATTACAGAGTTTAATGGCTGTGATATTGATAAAACTGAGGATGGATCAACAACATTGTAGTTACTCCACAATACTAACCTAAATGACAGAGTTCAAAGAAGGAAGCCTGTACAGAATACAAATATTCCAAAACATGCATCCTGTTTGCAATAAGGCACTAAAGTCAAACTGAAAAAATGTGGCAAAGAAATTATTGTCCTGAATAAAAAGCGTTATGTTTGGGGAAAACACGTCACTGAGTTTTTTATAGTATAAAAGTAATGGAATAGAGCTAAGCACAGGCAAAATCCTAGAGGAAAACCTGGTTCAGTCTGCTTTCCAACAGACACTGGCAGACACATTCACCTTTCAGCAGGACAATAACCTAGAGGAAAACCTGGTTCAGTCTGCTTTCCAACAGACACTGGCAGACACATTCACCTTTCAGCAGGACAATAACCTAAAACACAAGGCCAACACAACGGTGGAGTTGCTTACCAATATGACATGCATGCATACAAAATGCATGCATACAAAAAATGTATGCATGCATGACTGTAAGTCGCTTTGGATAAAAGCGTCTGCTAAATGGCATATTATTATTATTACATTGAATGTTTCTGAGTGGCCTAGTTACAGTTTTGACTTAAATCGGCTTGAAAATGTATGTCTAGCAATGATCGACACCCAAATTGAGAGAGCTTGAAGAATTTTAAAAAGAAAATGTGCAAAAATTTACAATCCAGGTGTGCAAAGCTCTTAGAGACTTACCCAGAAAGACTCACGGCGGTAATCCATGCCAAAGATGCTTTTACAAAGTATTGACTCAGGGTGTGAATACTTATGTAAATTATATATATGTATTTCATTTCAATACATTTGCAAACATTTCTAAAAACCTATTTTCACTTTGTCGTTATGGGGTATTGTGTGTAGATGGGTGAGAAAGAAAATCAATAGAATTTTTACATTTACATGTTTAGTCATTTAGCAGACGCTGTTATCCAGAGCGACTTACAGTTAGTGAGTGCATAATTTTATTTTTTTCATACTGGCCCCCGTGGAAACGAACCCACAACCCTGGCGTTGCAAACGCCATGCTCTATCAACTGAGCTACATCCCTGCCGGCCATTCCCTCCCCTACCCTGGACGACGCTGGGCCAATTGTGCGCTGCCCCATGGGTCTCCCGGTCGCGGCCGGCTACGACAGAGCCTGGATTCGAACCAGGATCTCTAGTGGTACAGCTAGCACTGCGATGCAGTGCCTTAGACCAATTTAAATCAATGTAATCCATTTTGAATTTTGTCTGTAACACAACAAAACGTGGAATAAGTTCGAGGGGTATGAATACTTTCTGAAGGCTCTCTAAGTACACAACCTGAATTACATAAAAGTAAACCAACTGACTGAGCTGTTGTTGTATCTGCCCAGGGAGGTCTAGTAATGGTTTCAAGTAGACATGATACACAGCTGATTCAACAAAGATCATGATTAGTTGATTATTGGAGACAGGCGTGTTAACTGGGGGCAAAGATGTGACACCAATCAGGCCCCCAAGAACTGGAGTTGCCCATCCCTGATCCACAGTCTAGACCACGTCTCAAACTCATTCCACGGATGGCCAAGTATCTATGGTCTTCGCTCCACCCTTGGATTTGATTGATGAATTAAGGTCACTAATTAGTAAGAAACTCCCCTCACCTGGTTGTCTAGGTCACTAATTAGTAAGAAACTCCCCTCACCTGGTTGTCTAGGTCTTAATTGAAAGTTAAGACCAAAAACCCGCAGACACTCGGCCCTCCGTGGAATGAGTTTGACACCCGATATTTAGCCTTTGCAATCTGGTTCTTTGTAATATGTTTTTTTGTAATCTGGTTATGTGTAATCTGGTTCTGTGTAATTTGGTTCTGTGGATAGAGAGTATACAGTGTATTCGGAAAGTATTCAGTCCCCTTGACTTTTTTCACATTTGGTTACAGCCTTATTCTAAAATTAATTAAATTGTTTGTTTTTTCTCATCAATCTACACACAATACCCCATAATGACAAAGCAGAAACAGGTTTTTAGAAATGTTAGCAAATGTATTACAAATACAAAAACGGAAATATCACATTTACATAAGTATTCAGACCCTTTACTCAGTACTTTGTTGAAGCACCTTTGGCAGCGATTACAGCCTTGAGTCTTCTTGGGTATGACGCTACAAGCTTGGCACACCTGTATTTGGGGAGTTTCTCCCATTCTTCTCTGCAGATCCTCTTAAGCTCTGCCAGGTTCGATGGGGAGCGTCACTGCACAGCTATTTTCAGGTCTCTCCAGAGATGTTCGATCAGGTTCAAGTCAGGGCTCTGGCTGGGCCACTCAAGGACATTCAGAGACTCGGGTCCCCGAAGCCACTCCTGCATTGTCTTGGCTGTGTGCTTAGGGTCGTTGTCCTGTTGGAAGGTGAACCTTCAGCCCAGTCTGAGGTCCTGAGCGCTCTGGAGCAGGTTTTCATCAAGGAAAACTTTGCTCCGTTCATCTTCCCCTTGATCCTGACTAGTCTCCCAGTCCATGCCGCTAAAAACATCCCCACAGCATGATGCTGCCACCGCCATGCTTCACCGTATTGATGCTGCCAGGCTTCCTCCAGACATGACGCTTGGCATTCAGGGCAAAGAGTTCAATCTTGGTTTCATCAGACCAGAGAATCTTGTTAGGTGCCTTTTGGCAAACTCCAAGCAGGCTGTCATGTGTATTTTACTGAGGAGTGGCTTCTGTCTGGCCACTCTACCATAAAGGCCTGATTGGTGGAGTGCTGCAGAGATGGTTGTCCTTCTGGAAGGTTCTCCCATCTCCACAGAGGAACTCTGGAGCTCTGTCAGAGTGACCATCGTGTTCTTGGTCACCTCCTGACCAAGGCCCTTCTCCCCCGATTGCTCAATTTGTCCAGGCGGTCAGCTCTAGGTAGATTCTTGGTGGCTTCAAACTTCTTCCATTTAAGAATGATGGAGGCCTCTGTGTTCTTGGGAACCTTCAGCGCTGCAGACATTTTTAGGTACCCTTCCCCAGATCTGTGCCTCGACACAATCCTGTCCTCGGAGCTCTACGGACAATTCCTTCGACCTCATGGCTTGGTTTTTGCTCTGACATGTACTGTCAACTGTGGGACATTATCTAGACAGGTTTGTGCCTTACCATATCATGTCCAATCAATTGAATTGACCACAGGTAGACTCCAATCAAGTTGTAGAAACATCTCAAGGATGATCAATGGAAACAGGATGCACCTGAGCTCAATTTCGAGTCTCATAGCAAATGGTCTGACTACTTATGTAAATAAGGTATTTCTGTTTTTATTTCTAATAAATGTGCAAAAAAATCTAAAAACGTGTTTTCACTTTGTCATTATGGGGTATTGAGTGTAGATTGATGAGGGAAAACATTTATTTGCTCCATTTTGGAATAAGGCTACAACGTAACAAAATGTGGAAAAAGTCAAGGGTCTGAATACTTTCCGAATGCACTGTATAAACACACTGCTCATACCGAACTGCTCCCACTCAGCCACCAGGTGGCGATACAGGGGCAGTTTACAACAGGGGTGCCAACATCAGAACAGTTCAGATGAGAACCTGGCACCACTCCCACTCAGCCACCAGGTGGCGATACAGGGGCGGTTTACAACAGGGGTGCCAACATCAGAACACTTCAGGTGAGGACATGAGCCAGATGGCTCTGAGTTGGTTAGTTCTTTCTAACTATGGTTCTATGCCATTGAAGAGCTCTAATCCAGTGTTGTTCTAACTGAATGAATTTGGTTCTAAGTGAAGTTCTAACTGAGCGAGGTTCTTATCCATTGTGATTCTATTCCTGAATAAAGCTCCAACCCAGCTAGGTTCTATACCAGCTAGGTTCTATTCCAGTGTGGTTCTATCCCAGCTAGGTTCTATTCCAGTGTGGTTCTATCCCAGCTAGGTTCTATTCCAGTGTGATTCTATCCTAGCTAGGTTCTATTCCAGTGTGGTTCTATCCCAGCTAGGTTCTATTCCAGTGTGGTTCTATCCTAGCTAGGTTCTATTCCAGCGTGGTTCTATCCCAGCTAGGTTCTATTCCAGTGAGGGTTCTATCCTAGCTAGGTTCTATCCCAGTGTGGTTCTATCCCAGCTAGGTTCTATTCCAGTGAGGTTCTTCTCTCCTCCAAGTTGAACAACCTGGACCCGGAGCTGAACCAGTTTGAGGAGAAGAAATCAGAGGAAAAGGGAAGAAGAAGAAGAAGAAGAAGAAGAAGAAGAAGAAGAAGAAGAAGAAGAAGAAGAAGAAGAAGAAGAAGAAGAAGAAGAAGAAGAAGAAGAAGGGAGGAATAGAGGCCATCAAGAACGAACTCAAATCAAATCAAATTTAGTTTGCCACATGCGCCGAATACAACAGGTGCAGACATTACCATGAAATGCTTACTTACAAGCCCTTAACCAACAATGCAAACAAGGTGAGTGTGGAGAGAGGGTGGGTGTGTTTTCTTGCCAAAACTAAGCCTATGGCTTTACGTTGTGTGTTATTGTCAGAAGAATAACCATAGTAGGTCACAGTGACTTACACAAACGCATGAATCAAACAACTGAATATTTGAGCTTGAGTGCTGTACACTGTGTTATAGTGCTTTAGAGTCTAATGTGCAGTGTGTGTTCAATTAGATACTTAATCCAGAGATTCTTATCTTTGCCTCAATTCGGAGTCTCATCCAGATCACCATGGTATTTATAGTTATTTATGACAGCCTCATTAGCAGCTAATGAGCATTTCATTTTTTTGCGGGTAAATACAGGCAAATATATTCATAAAAATCACTTTGTCCTAGAAAGATTTACACGGTTATCAACAAGTCACGCCAGGATAAGCCTACACGAAACACAGCCCTTAATTTAAGTGTTTCTAAAATGAAAACGAATAAAACGATTGGAACCATTTCCTTGTTTGACTGCTAGGTTTTATGGTTATTATGACTCATACTGTGGTACTCTATAGCCCTCTGATTGTAATTTTAAGTTTGTAGAATACTTTTATGGAAACGTTGCAATAATGGCCCATTAGGCTTCAAAGGAAGGAAAAATGTGTGGTAAGAAAAATGAAATTCTATAAAAATGTCCATCAAAATGGATCAAAACAATTGACGTGATGGAAACTATTGTCATATGGAAAGTATTCATCCCCCTTGACTTATTCCACATTTTGTTGTGTTACAGCCTGAATTCAAAATGGATGAAATAGATTTTTCCTCACCCATCTACACACAATACCCCATAATGACAGTGAAAACATGTTTTTAGACATTTTTGCAAATGTATTGAAAATTAAATATAACAATATCTCATTTACATAAGAATTCACACCCCTGAGTCAATACATGTTAGAATCACCTTTGGCAGCAGTTTCAGCTGTGAGTCTTTCTAGGTAAGTCTCTAAGGGTTAGGGTTCCACACCTGGATTGTGCAACATTTGCCCAATATTATTTTCAAAATTCTTCAAGCTGTCAAATTGGTTGTTGATCATTGCTAGACAACCATTTTCAGGTCTTGCCATAGATTTTCAAGAAGATTTAAGTCAAAAATGTAACTTGGCTACTAAGGAACATTCACTGTCTTCTTGGTAAGCAACTCAAGTGTAGATTTGACGTGTTTTATACTGAACAAAAATATAAACGCAATATGCAACAATTTCAACGATTTTACTGAGTTACAGTTCATATAAGGAAATCAGTCAATTGAAATAAATTCATTAGGCCCTAATGTATGGATTTCACATGACTGGGCAGGGGCGCAGCCATGGATGCTACGTTTTCCCCACAAAAGGGCTTTATTACAGACAGCAATACACCCTCAGTTTCATCAGCTGTCTGTGTGGCTGGTCTCAGACGATCCCGCAGGTGAAGAAGTCGGATGTGAAGGTTCTGGGCTGGCGTGGTCCGTTTTGGACGTACTGCCAAATTCTCTAAAACAACTTTGGAGGCGGCTTATGGTAGAGAAATAAACATTCAATTCTCTGGCAACAGCTCTGGTGGACATTCCCGAACTCAGTACACCAATTGCACGCTCCCCTCAAAACTTGAGACATCTGTGTTATTGTGTTGTGTGACAAAACTACACATTTTTAGAGTGGCCTTTTATTGTCCCCAGCACAAGGTGCACCTGTGTAATGTTAAATCCAGCCATTAGGGCCTAATTAAGTTATTTCAATTGACTGATTTCCTCATGAACTGTAACTCAGTAAAATCTTTTAAATTGTTGCATGTTGCGTTTTATATTTTTGTTCAGTATAATTCACTGTCAATCATTATGAGAAGTTGTGTTTACCTAACAGACTAATATGATGCAAAACTGAACAAAAAAGTAACATTACATTACTGTTTTGTTTTTCATTCTTCTTAGTAGGTTTGTGCATCATTCAGGATAACTGTTTGTATAATTTATCACCACCTAACCTA
Source organism: Coregonus clupeaformis (assembly GCF_020615455.1). NCBI lineage: Eukaryota > Metazoa > Chordata > Actinopteri > Salmoniformes > Salmonidae > Coregonus > Coregonus clupeaformis. The sequence continues at coordinate 3,909 of NW_025538620.1, read as the reverse complement.
ATTTAAGAGACGTCGGGTGAATGCAGTGGGTGTAAGCCAGGTAGCTTAGTGGTTAAGAGCATTGTGCCAGTAACCGAAAGGTCGCTGGTTCTAATCCCCGAACCGACTAGGTGAAAAATCTGTCGATGTGCCCTTGAGCAAGGCACTTAACCCTAATTGCTCCTGTAAGTCGCTCTGGATAAGAGCGTCTGCTAAATGACTAATTATTATTATTATTAAGCACCAAACAAATCAAAGGTTATTTGTCACATGCTTGGTAAACAACAGGTGTAGACTAACAGTGAAATGCTAACTGGCGGACCCGTCACAACAACGCAGAGAGAAAGAACATAGAGAAGTAGAACAAAAAGTAAATCACACGTAACAATAAATACACAATGAGTAACGATAACTTGGCTATCTACACGGGGTACCAGTACTGAGTTGATGTGCAGGGGTACGAGGTAATAACTTGGCTATATACACGGGGTACCAGTACCGAGTCCATGTGCAGGGGTACGAGGTAATAACTTGGCTATATAGACGGGGTACCAGTACCCGAGTCCATGTGCAGGGGTACGAGGTAATAACTTGGCTATATACACGGGGTACCAGTACCGAGTCCATGTGCAGGGGTACGAGGTAATAACTTGGCTATATACACGGGGTACCAGTACCGAGTCCATGTGCAGGGTACGAGGTAATAACTGGCTATATACACGGGGTACCAGTACCGAGTCCATGTGCAGGGTACGAGGTAATAACTTTGGCTATATACACGGGGTACCAGTACCGAGTCCATGTGCAGGGGTAGGAGGTAACGGAGGTAGATATGTCCGTATAACTCGGAGTAAAGTGACATAATAAACAGTAGCAGCAGTGTGATGAGTCAAGAGTTAGTGCAAAAAGGGTCAATGCAAATAGTCCAGGTAGCAATATGGTTAACTATTGAACTAACTACAATATTTAGCAGAGAGAGAGAACAGTTTATAACGTGGGTGGCTGGAGTCTTTGACCATGTTTAGGGCTTTCCTCTGACACTGCCTGGTATAGAGGTCCTGGATGGCAGGAAGTAATGTACTGGTCCATACCCACTACCCTCTGTAGCGCCTTGCGGTCGGATGCCAAGCAGTTGCCACAACAAGCGGTGATGCAGCCAGTTAAGAAGCTCTCAGTGGTGCAGCTGTAGAACTTTTGGAGGATCTGATGGCCCATGCCAAATATTTTCAGCCTCCTGAGGGGAAGAGGCGTTGTCGTGCCCTCTTCACGACTGTGTTAGTTTGTGTGGACCATGATAGATCCTTAGTGATGTGAACACCAAGGTACTTGAAGCTCTCAGCCCACTCCACTACAGCCCTGTTGAAGTGAATGGGTGCGTGCTCGGCCTTTCATTTCCTGCAGTCCACGAACAGCCCCTTTGTTTTGCTAATGTTGAGGGAGAGGTGGTTGTCCTGGCACCACACTGCCAGGTCTCTGACCTCCTCCCTATAGGCTGTCTCGTTGCCGTTGGTGATCAGGCCTTCCACCGTCGTGTCGTCAGCACACATAATGATGGTGTTGGAGTCGTGCACGGCAACGCAGTCGTGGGTGAACGGAGTATAGGAGGGGACTAAGCTTGCACCACTGAGGGGCCCCCGTGTTGAGGGTCAGTGTGGCGGATGTGTTGTTCCCTACCCTCACCACCTGGGGCGGCCCGTCAGGAAGTCTAGGATCCAGTTGCAGAGGGAGGTGTTCAGTCCCAGGGTCCTTAGCTTAGTGATGAGCTTGGAGGGCACTATGGTGTTGAATGCTGAGCTGTAGTCAATGAACAGCATTCTCACATAGGTATTCCTCTAGTCCAGGTGGGAGAGGGCAGTGTGGAGTGCAATAGAGATTGCGTCATCTGTGGATCTGTTGGGGCGGTATGCAAATTGGAGTGGTTCTAGGGTGTCTGGGATGATGGTGTTGATGTGAGCCATGACCAGCCTTTCAAACCAGTGTCTACATATGTGAAAACGGCACGTTTTTATAATCTGTCCTAAAAAATGCTTCTCTGTGACATCACAGGGTAGGATTAAAAGTAAGAAAAACATGTTTCTAGTCAGGGAGGGAGGGTATTTCCTTGCTCTCCAGGTCACCATGTATCTCATAGTGTTTGAAAATCACTGTTTAACTTTTGATGTCATCAGGTAGAACTTTTCAACCTCATATTATCTCCAGCACCAAACCAGTGTCTACATATGTGAAAATGGCGCATTTCTATGTTTTGTATAAACAAATTATGTTCAAAAGATGAATGACCTGAATGGACAACAGTAGTATCAAAAAAATATACAGTGGGGAAAAAAAGTATTTAGTCAGCCACCAATTGTGCAAGTTCTCCCACTTAAAAAGATGAGAGAGGCCTGTAATTTTCATCATAGGTACACGTCAACTATGACAGACAAATTGAGAAAAATGTTCTCCAGAAGATCACATTGTAGGATTTTTTATGAATTTATTTGCAAATTATGGTGGAAAATAAGTATTTGGTCACCTACAAACAAGCAAGATTTCTGGCTCTCACAGACCTGTAACTTCTTCTTTAAGAGGCTCCTCTGTCCTCCACTCGTTACCTGTATTAATGGCACCTGTTTGAACTTGTTATCAGTATAAAATACACCTGTCCACAACCTCAAACAGTCACACTCCAAACTCCACTATGGCCAAGACCAAAGAGCTGTCAAAGGACACCAGAAACAAAATTGTAGACCTGCACCAGGCTGGGAAGACTGAATCTGCAATAGGTAAGCAGCTTGGTTTGAAGAAATCAACTGTGGGAGCAATTATTAGGAAATGGAAGACATACAAGACCACTGATAATCTCCCTCGATCTGGGGGCTCCACGCAAGATCTCACCCCGTGGGGTCAAAATGATCACAAGAACGGTGAGCAAAAATCCTAGAACCACACGGGGGGACCTAGTGAATGACCTGCAGAGAGCTGGGACCAAAGTAACAAAGCCTACCATCAGTAACACACTACGCCGCCAGGGACTCAAATCCTGCAGTGCCAGACGTGTCCCCCTGCTTAAGCCAGTACATGTCCAGGCCCGTCTGAAGTTTGCTAGAGTGCATTTGGATGATCCAGAAGAGGATTGGGAGAATGTCATATGGTCAGATGAAACCAAAATAGAACTTTTTGGTAAAAACTCAACTCGTCGTGTTTGGAGGACAAAGAATGCTGAGTTGCATCCAAAGAACCCCATACCTACTGTGAAGCATGGGGGGTGGAAACATCATGCTTTGGGGCTGTTTTTCTGCAAAGGGACCAGGACGACTGATCCGTGTAAAGGAAAGAATGAATGGGGCCATGTATCGTGAGATTTTGAGTGAAAACCTCCTTCCATCAGCAAGGGCATTGAAGATGAAACGTGGCTGGGTCTTTCAGCATGACAATGATCCCAAACACACCGCCCGGGCAACGAAGGAGTGGCTTCGTAAGAAGCATTTCAAGGTCCTGGAGTGGCCTAGCCAGTCTCCAGATCTCAACCCCATAGAAAATCTTTGGAGGGAGTTGAAAGTCTGTGTTGCCCAGCGACAGCCCCAAAACATCACTGCTCTAGAGAGATCTGCATGGAGGAATGGGCCAAAATACCAGCAACAGTGTGTGAAAACCTTGTGAAGACTTACAGAAAACGTTTGACCTGTGTCATTGCCAACAAAGGGTATATAACAAAGTATTGAGAAACTTTTGTTATTGACCAAATACTTATTTTCCACCATAATTTGCAAATAAATTCATTAAAAATCCTACAATGTGATTTTCTGGATTTTTTTCTCATTTTGTCTGTCATAGTTGATGTGTACCTATGATGAAAATTACAGGCCTCTCTCATCTTTTTAAGTGGGAGAACTTGCACAATTGGTGGCTGACTAAATACTTTTTCCCCACTGTATATATCATCATAGT
>NW_025538619.1:0-17936 GCF_020615455.1 Coregonus clupeaformis | reverse complement strand
GCATTTTATGCTACGGCTAATAATGCCTCCACCTGGCTACCACTACCCTGCCACCAGCTCTGCACCCTCCGCTGCAATTTGCCCATGCTCCCCGCTTCTCTTCACACAAATCCAGACAGCTGATGTTCTGAAAGAGCTGCAAAATCTGGACCCCTACAAATCATCTGGGCTAGACAATCTGGACCCTTTCTTTCTAAAACTAGTCACTAATCAGTCGCAACCCCTATTACTAGCCTGTTCAATCTCTCTTTCGTAACGCCTGAGATCCCAGATTGAAAGCTGCCGTCATCCCCCTTCAAAGGGGGTGACACTTCAGGGGATCCAAACTGTTACAGACCCATATCCATCCTGCCCTGCCTTTCAAAAAAAGTTTTTGAAAGTCAACAAAACAGGATCACCGACCATTTCAATCCCACCGTACCTTCTCCGCTTATGCAATCCGGCTTCCGGGAGCTGGTCATGGTCCACTTCAGCCACGCTCAAGGTCCTAAACCATATTATAACCGATCGAGCAATAGATGGTACTGCAGCCATTTTCATTGGACTCACAAGGCTTCAACTCTGTCAACCACCGAATTCTTATTGGCAGACCAAATAGCCTTGTTTCTCAAATGACTGCCTCGCCTGGTTCACCAACCAGCTCCTCAGATAGAGTTCAATGTCAAATCGGAGGGCCTGTTACTGGACCTATGGCAGTCTTTATGGGGGGTGCCACAGGGTTCACCCTGGGCCTACTCTTTTCTCTGTGTATATCAATGACGCCGCTCTTGCTGCTGGTGACTCTCAGATCCACCTCTACGCAGAAGACACCGCTTTGTATACATCTGGCCCTTCATTGGACACTGTGTTAACAAACCTCCAAACGAACAATGCCACAACACCTCTTCTTCAGTAGCCTCCAACTGCTCTTAAACACTAGTAAAACTAAATGCATGCTCTTCAATCAACGCTGCTTGCACCCGCCCACAAAATTAGAATCACTACTCGACGGGTCTGACCTAGAGTTGTGGACAACTGGCAAATATCTAGTGTCTGGTTAGACTGTAAACTCTCCTTCCACTCACATTAAGATTCTCCAATCCAAAGTTAAATCTAGAATCGGTTTCCTATTTCGCAACAAAGCCTCCTTCACCATGCTGCCAAACATGCCTTCGTAAAACTGACTATCATACCATCCTTGACTTCATGAATATTTACAAAATAGCCTCCAACACTCTACTCAGCAAATTGGATGTAGTCTATCACAGTGCCATCCGCTTTGTCTACAAAGCCCCATATACTACCCACCACCAGGCGGTGTGTTCATTAGGCGAGATATGGGCACACTGCCAAACGGGAAAAGAAGGGATTTTTTTTCTAATCAATTAGTACTGGAAACAGTAGTTTTCAGTGTTCTATCTAAATGCCTGATCTGCCACTAAATGTCCAATCAGGCTAAAGTCGTGCTTCAAATGGCTCCCGCTCGCTTTGGGGGGCGATTTCAGTCAGGTTGAAAATCGCCCCAGAAGTCTCTCAGACTCTCATGTAAAATCTTTTTTTTTCAAATATCAGAGCTTTCAATACAATCTCTATGGGTTCGGAGGGGCTTCTGCACTTGCTGTCACATTACACGACAACCATGAACATAACTAAGAAAAGAAGCGGGTGAGCGTCACATCAATTCACGCACTACCGTCAAGATGGCTACTCGTTCAGTGCAATCGATTGTCTCTTTGAAAGAAGTTCATTTTTGTTCGGCGAACAACTCGGAAGATAAATTGGCAACGATCCAACAATTAGGACCTCCAGACCAAATTTAATAATTCAACAGGTTTCTACTAAAGGGGGAAAGTCCCACTCGAGGATTTTCCAAAATTGTTACGAACTAAAAGTCTTCTGGCTAGCAGGCTGCGATGTAGCTAATGCAGTCTTCTGCCACCCCTGCCTCTTTCACCCTGAAGGCGGCACGGGCAGACAGCACCGCTTGGACAGCGACACAATATGGACATACCATCTTTCAAGAAAAAGATTAAAACAGGAGCTTTGTTTGTCAAAGACCCACATCATGGATAGCTGTTTGAGATTGTCTGCTTCGGGGAGAGTGTACATTTTTACAACTGGATGAGGGATACAGGCTAGCTGTCCATACATGATGAGGTTAGCAAGAACCGCCACATCCTCAGCCGGCTAATCCAGTGTGTGGGTTTTGCCGGAGTGTTTGAGTTAACTTGCGAGGCAAAGATGAAAACTGAGGGCTCCACCAACCCTGGTATTTTCTTGGACTTGTCAACTTTGTGGCACAATTAGATGAGGTGTTTGTGATATCACCTAAAAATGCTGGGAAGTTTTCAAGGGCACATCAAAGACCATTCAAAACGAGCTACTGGAGTGTATATGCTAGCGGTCATGAGGGAACATATTATGGAGGGGCGGTGAAGTCGGCGAACTTCGTAGCTATCCAAGCTGACGACCACGGACGTTTCTACACAGACACAGCTGGTGTGCTTTGAGGCACATAGATAGCAAGAAGATTTTATTTTTTTCCTGGGGCTTTTTCTACAAAAATCATGCCCCCACGTCGACATTCTGTACCAGCTACAGAAGAAGGACAACTCATTCTCTTCATCAAACGTGCCCTCGACGAGCTTCACAAGCAGTGTCAGGCCATAAGGTAAGATTAAACAATATCATTCGATCTTTCTCAAAGCAGAGCTTTATTTGAAAATGTATGCATGAAAGGAGACATCATCATATTTACAAATCTATACAATTGGCCAGAATATGGTTGTTCATTTTTACAAAGCCATGCAGATAGCTGTGTTTAGCCTTTTTCTATAAATTATTTTCAAATTCTGTTTTCAGGCAAAATGTCTATCACTGTTCATTTTCACAAAATCTATACAAGAGGCAGAATATGGAAGTCTATAAAAATGTCTTATTACCAATAACTTGCATCAATGTTTTCAGTAGCCTCCCTATCAAAAGCTCCTGCTTGCTTGTTGTGAATTATGCTCAGGTGCACATATTTCCAATTCAACCATGAGGCCTTTTGAAGCAAGTAATGTGTATATCAGTATTGACTTATATGCTGCCCCTGTCTTCATGTTGTTGCTGGACATATCTTTTTTTTAAATCTGTGTGTTAGGTCACCTAAATCATCAGAAAAATTGCCCCCCCTGAGATTTTTTTTCAGTGGGCCCCATGTCTCCACCACCACTTGACCTATCGCTCTTGTTGGCTGGTCCGTCACTATTCGTCGCCAAACCCGCTGCATTCCAGGTCATCTATAAATCACTGCTAGGCAAATCCCCGCCTTATCTTAGCTCTTGGTCACCATAGCAACACCCACCCGTAGTCTGCGCTCCAGCAGGTATATCTCACTGGTCATCCCCAAAGCCAACACCTCCTTTGCCGCCATTCCTTCCAGTTCTCTGCTGCCAATGACTGAAACAAATTGCAAAAATCTCAGCTGAGACACTTATCTCCCTCACTAACTTTAAGCATCAGTTGTCAGAGCACCTTCCGATCACTGCACCTGTAACCACAGCCCATCTGAAATTAGCCCGCCCAACTACCTCACTCCCTATATTGTTATTTATTTTTGCTCATTTGTACCCCAGTATCTCTATTTGCACATCATCTCTTACACATCTATCATTCCAGTGTTAATACTAATTGTAATTATTTTTGCACTATAGCCCTATTTATTGCCTTACCATAACTTGCTACATTTGCACACACTGTATGTATTTCTGTCGTATTTTTGACTTTGTTTTGTTTTACCCAGTGGCGGCTGGTGAAAAATATTCTCGGTGGGGCTGTGCCATACTTTTTTTTTCCTGTAACCATCGCGATATATTTTAACACAAACTGCAGGACAGCAGTGCTCAGTGAAACATTCAGTAATTATTTAATGCCAATATTAAAAAGTTGAGGTATTCTTACACAAAACATATTACACAAACCCAAGCCTTTCATTTGCATTTAAGTGAACTTTTTCACCATTGGTAGTAAACAGGCAACGCAACAGGCATGCTGTCAGAACAGAGTGGAAAGTGGACAATAACATGAAATTATTATAAAGTTTATAGGAAATCTTACACTGTATAAAAAGGATGTATAATATAGAAATGGATATCAAGTGGATGAACTCAAACCTTTGACTGGAAGAATAAGCATACAGTATTTTATGATCATACTTAATGTGACTAATTGTTAATGTGCTCCAGAACTGCAACAATTAATTGATACAAAACAACATATATACAGTAATATTAGCAAAGACACTATTAAGACTTTCTAGAGTACCATATATAACTGGATTTTTTTATGCTAAGGTCAACTATATACAAAGAAACATGCGGCCAGAGCTGCTCTGTGTGTGTGTGTCTGTCATCTTATTTGTACAGGAATTTTGCCCGTCTGTCCTTCTGAGTGGCAAAACCTCTCAATGCCCTTTGATTAAAGTCAGGAATGTCCCCGACAAGTTTCTTCTCCATGGAGAGCATGGCCAGAGCGTTCAGGCGATCCTGTGGTCATGCTGTTTCTCAGGAAGGTCTTGATCCTTTTTCAGTGTAGAGAAGCACCTTTCTGACTCAGCAGTTGTCATGGGTGCGGTGATGAGGATCTTGAGGAGGCTGGCAGTCTCCTGTGAAAGTGCTCTGAAGGTTGTTCTCCATGAAGAACTGGTACAGGGTGCACTGCACCACTACAAGCCTTGAACTCACTGTTCTCATAGATGAGGGACAGTTCGGTTTTGAGCTTGGCCTTGTTCAACATGGGGTACGCCCACGGTTGTTTCAAGCGCTGTATCGGGAACTTCACACTGTGTTGTGGGAACAACTCTCCGTTGCAATAGTGTAAAAGATACATCATCAGCTTTAATTTGCAATTAAGCTATTTTTGATGCAAGTGATCCTGACTGAAGCACACCTGCCTATGTCCAACTCAAGTACTATGATTACCAAGGGTGCTGATTGTTCAGGGTTTTGGCTACATACTACCAGGCCTGAAAAAAAGTTATAGGGGGAAACACTGACAATTACATCACAACTTCCCTCTATAGCCAACCTCTGTTGTTCTCCTGGTCCCAGCATCCTCCGTCGCTTTGATGGGCTGTTGCTGCCCTTCGTCAGATGCGCTGTCCCCACACAAAGAGAGGAATGAGGCCCTGGGTCCAAAAAATAAAGTTTAATTTGATAACTTGCAATCAGACTTCTTAACTCACTTTATATTCCCCCTCAACACACAACCAGTGACTTTTATATTTTTTTTATATATATATATATATATATATATATATAGACAGACAGACAGACAGACGACGGATGGTGTGTATATACACACAAACTATGTCTAGTGTAACTGCTTTTAACCTGTGATGTACATAATTAACTGATGTTATTACGTTTTAAAGCCTTTTCTATTACAGGTATTTGTGTAGAGGGATGCAACATCATTTTGTTCTGCTGTGCACTTAGCAATAAAGTTAATCTTCAATAACAACTAGGCCTCTTCTAGAAATTGACCTGAGTGGACACCTGAATAATGCTATTACAAACTGTGTCAGTACTTTCCTGCATTATTATCAACGTCTGATTGTGTCTTCTCTTTCCTTTTAAAATACTAAAAACAAATATAATTGTGACGGCTCTATGATAATCACTCACTTTGATGACCCACATTTAGGCTTTTAAACTGTTGTAAGTGAACTATTCATCTTTCTAACAAGCATCTTTATCAGCCAATAGTAAATATAGTTATTTACCTGATTGTTAGCATGCTGTCTGTGAACCTCTGGACAAGTGCTTTGAATGAAGAACAGGGTCGATGTTCCTCTTCTGCAGCTGGCTGAAAAGGAGCATTCCACATTTGCGCATGATCTTGTGGAACAGTGCCAGGAAAAAACAGAAAGCCTCGTCTTCGAAAGCATCCTCACAAAGCCCCCCGCCTCTCTGACAGTCGTGGGCATCAAAGTTCCCAGAGTCTCTGATGGTCTGGAAACACGTTAGGAGGTCATCCTGTACTCGGTACACAGTGTTTACATGCGCGACTATGGAAGTTCCACCGTGTTGTAGAGGCTCTGGGAGTCTATGCGCAACCACTTCGGTATCGGGCTACGGTGGTTCGCTGGGACCTGGAGAAGAAAGCAGAAGAATCCTGCAAGGTCGGAAAAGAAAGTGCCGATCCTATGCGTGAAGTAGCCTGCTGCATGATGAGGTTCAGCTGATGTGCATAGCAGTGGACGTAGTCGCATTTTCTATACACACATCCACTATTTTACGTTGCGACTCCGCGGTGGCTCCCCTCATCACACCTTGCTCCGTCGTAAAGCCTGGGCATAAGTTTGGTCTTTTGTCCATGTGAGAGTATGGTGCTGAGCCTCTCCAGCAGCGCTGTAGCGATGGTTGTCGGCGGTTCGCGTTCTCCGATCAAAATGAACTCGAAAAAACGCTCTGGGACGTTACTTTTAGCATCGATTAGCGTATCACAAGCACCAACTGGCAGTGGGTGGAAAACGTACAGTCGTCTCGTCAGCTTGAATGGCGATAAAATCAGCACCTCTTTACTTCCTCCAGGATGTAATCCTTAAAGCACTGACAGCATACAGTCCAACAGCTCGTTCTGTATCGTCTTTGACGTGCCCTTAAAAGCGGTGGCTGTCTTCAGGTGCTCCTCCAGCACACTGTCGAGGGAGGCAACAAAATCCACTAAGCCCCGGAAAATGCCGGGGTTGTCCGAGGAGTCGTCTCCTCGTGCCCACGTAAGCGCCAACTCAAAAGCCCCACAGAACTTCACACAATCGATAATTTTGGATAGAATGTGCCTGTTTTTTATCCACCTCCTCATTGTGTTTCCTCACAACGCAATCCTGTTTGCCTCATCTCAGCTGCGTAGCAACAACTGTTTCCACCCCTTCCTAATCATGCTAAGCTTTACAGAGTTGTCCATGTGTGCCCTGGATTGTTCTCATGTTTCTTTACCTTCTCTGACAGGTGCTTCATATCCCTCACTCCGGTACCTGTCCATGCTGAATCTGACCCCGTCGTTTTAAAAAGCAACACGGAAAGCAAAAATAAAAGCATTAGGCATCAGTGCACCCAGCTAGCCAAGCCTTCCTGGTGTACCAGCTACGGGGAGAAGCCGCAGCATATACTGCTTCCCTTTCTCGCTAGCCTGCTGTCGCATCTGATTGAGAGGTCAGGTTGATCTGGGCCCAGCTCTTTCACCCGAACTTTCTCCTGACAAAGTTCTCTCTCAAACGGATCTTGGAGGAGAGATTTCACCGAGTTAGGGTTGGGTCTTGGAGGAGTAACGTTTGGCGCTCGCCATTGTCGTCTAGTAAAAATGGCCCACTGGAGCCCGGTCCTTATTTTATCAGGGTCAGCTTGGGGCGATAAAATAATCGCCTTCTCCTTGGATCGATTTAAGATCGCTGATTGGCTACATTTTATGTCATACATTCATATCTTAAATTAGCAATTGGCTTAACTGCGGTTACGTGGACCCGCCTCCTCGGGGCACTTTCTGTACATCGCCCAGAGCTGACGAGGCGTTTGACAGGCAGAGGAAAGTTTCCGAATATGCGATTTTCTATCATATCTTACACATATTACTGTGTGCATTCCATATTTCAAACACACAAATATTGACATACTGATGTTTTATTATTATTATTATTATTTTTATTTATTTTTTATTTTATTTTTTAAATAATTTTATTTAAGGCGGCGCCCTAGCGCCCTCTATCGGCCAGCCGCCACTGGTTTTACCCCATGTAACTCTGTGTTGTTGTTTTATCGCACTGCTTTAGCTTTATCTTGGCCAGGTCGCCAGTTGTACATGAGAACTTGTTCTCAACTGGTTTACCTGGTTAAATAAAGGTGAAATAAATAAATAAAAAAATAAAATTGGAGATGCTTGAAATGTGAGTCTGGAAGGAGAGTTTACGGTCTAACCAGACACCTAGGTATTGTAGTTGTCCACTAATTCTAAGTCAGACCCACGAGAGTAGTGATTTTAGTCGGGCGGGTGGGTGTCAAGCAAGCGTTCATTCTCACATTTCACATTTACATTTTAATGTCATTTAGCAGACACTCTTATCCAGAGCGACTTACAGTTAGGGTGAGTGTATACATTATAATTTTTTAGAATTGTTTTTTTATTTGTATTTTTTTTTATACTGGCCCCCGTGTGGAATCGAACCCAAAACCCTGGCGTTGCAAACGCCATGCTCTACCAACTGAGCTACCTCCCTGCCAGCCATTCCTCCCCTACCCTGGACGACGCTGAGCCAATTGTGCGCCGCCATGGGTCTCCCGGTCGCGGGCCGGCTACGACTAGAGCCTGGATTCGAACCAGGATCTCTAGTGGCACAGCTAGCACTGCGATGCAGTGCCTTAGACCACTGCGCCACTCGGGAGACTCTATATAGCCCATTCAGTTTACCAATCCCTATCGGGAACAACTCCACATTCATCAAATATTAAATGAGGTCAGCAAAATTCTAGTTACACGTATTAGATAGGCTATCCAAAGTTATGGAGAACAACATACTGAGCTAGTCCATGGTGGGCCTAAAGCACTATTTAATACTTTATTCCCTCCTTTCTTCATTTAATGTATTCAATCTAGATGTGGTAGTGATGAAATTCAAATATGACTTTGTGATGGTGAACTGTGGTGGAATAAGGACACAAACAGAGTACATAACTTAATTAATGTGCCTGTTTATTTTATTGTGATAACAACAGACCAGGAACTGAAGTCCAATTTTGGACTTTCAAGACGGTCTTATCTGTATTTGTCAGCCAGGAAGCGGACAAGGCTGCAAGGAATTTATCCACAGCAATGTTCACTTCGGGAGTGAAATCCGCAGGAAATGAACAGCCTGGGTCACAAGGATGTTGTGGGACAGAATCTAAAAGTATATTTTAAAAAGTTTATATTGAAGGACTAAGCCATAGCAACAGACTTAGAGTTGATGTGGGCGGCAGGTAGTTTAGTGGGTAAGAGCGTTGCGTGCCAGTAACCGAAAGGTCGCTGGTTCTAATCCCTGACCGACTAGGTGAAAACGATCTGTCGATGTGCCCTTAAGCAAGGCACTAAACCCTAATTGCTCCTGTAAGTCGCTCTGGATAAGAGACGTCTGCAAAATGACGTAAATGTCTGATGTCGAGAGTGATCAATATAGAGACAATAGGTTATCTGGGAGTGAACCTTGAAGTTTCCAGGGTCAACCGTAGCTTGAAACCGTGCAGATCGCTAAGAGCACTCGGTCCGCCGACGAGGTTGTCCATCTTTCCGACAGCATTACCAATTGCACCTGTGATGATGCTTCTTGACTGGGGCAGAGCCGGGGCTCAGGTCAGCCCAGTGGGAGAAGTAGGTCTTAGTCTGTGGGTAAGCAGTCAGCATCCTGCAAAAGGAAGGTACAGAATAGTTTGTACCATAGGCGTTTTTATCCGATTTTCAACTTCAAGCATTACGCGTATCATATTTCTCCCATCGTCTGTGTCTACAATGTAATCAATGTAGTTTACTTATTGTATGTTAAAATGCTTCGTACGGGTAGGCACATGGCTGCTGTCAGCAGGTTAAACACAATAATTCTCAGAATTCTTTCTTTAAGAAATTATTATTATTATTTTATTATTATTTATTTTTTTCGTTGCATAAAACGAAGTGTTTCAGAGTAACCTAAACAAGCATATATTTCCAATAAATTAATTCAAAAGATGCAGCTGATTTTAAATATTTCATTGATAGTTCATTGTGCTATTTGAAATGGCATAGGTTTAGATTATGACGCAAATGTCGTTCTATCCTACATAATGTTAAAATAATTAAAGGTAGGCTATATATTTGATTTGTAGAGTTCTATAATATATATTAGCATCTGTAAATTCAATTGTAGAAATCAAATCCACCTTCAAAGACCTGCATTAAAATTGGAAAATATTTATTCATGGTGACGTATTTCACATTTGTATGTATCTATGATATACCTATTCTGGTGTTCAATTTAAGTTGGATATGATTCCCAATTAAAGGTTGATTGGACTTCGAATGATGATCGAAAGAAAAGTCAGAGAGGTCATGCGAGGACATGGGTACACACCTATCCGCAAATAATACTGGACATTCCTGCTTATCACATTTAATGTCTTGAAATTAATAACTTAAAATGTGCAGGACCGGTCTGAATAACCCGATTTAAAAAGGAAGGCATAATTTTGGGTTTCAGAGATAAGAAACTGTGCCAATTTAAAGGCCCGGAATTGGTTGAATTATCAAATTGCATCTCTTTCTATTTTTTCCTTTGAATAGCCTTATACACACATTAATGAAGGAAATATGATATTCGGAAGAGTTTTGCCGTAACCTTGCTTTTATTCTTGCATTAGTTAGATCAATTAAAACTGTTTTAGCTGTGATCATGCGAATTTTGAAACGTTGGTAACTAGATAAAACTGTACAGGCCTATTAGATTTTAGGATCTAACCTACAGACTTGATAATGTCACACCAATAAATTAACGTTTATTGTCCTTTTTAATATCAGATAAATGATTGGAATTTATGTAATCATGATTCGAGAAGCTGAAAGCGCTCACTTGGGCCAATACTTATCTTTGCCAGGCCAATCACTACGGCGCCGCCTCCAGTGGGCGGAGCGCACTCATAAATATTAGTGGCATGCAAAGCGTCTCCCTACACAATACATTAATTTGTTTTATCTTGTTGCAAAACCGAAGAACAAACACTGACAACATGGTTGACTGGACAGATGCAGAGAAGAGCACCATCCTGCAGCAATCATGGGCAACCCCAAAGTTGCTGCTGCTCACGGCAAGGTCATGTGTGGAGCTCTGGATAAAGCTGCTGAAGAACATGGGCAACATCTTGGCCACATACAAGTCACTGAGCGAGACCCACTTGCTAACAAACTCTTCGTTGACCCTTGGCAATTTCATGGTATGCCTTCTGTCTTGATATACTTATTTTTGCACATACTGAGGTAGGCCTACACGTATAACATTTAGAACAATACGTCTAATTCCAAAGGTAAAACAAAAACGGCAGTCTTATTTAACGTCTTCCTTCTTTTTTTTTTTGTCCACGGTGTTAGCTGACGTCCCTCACATTGCAATTGCCGCCAAGTTCGGAGCAGCTTTCCCCTGAAATCCAGGCAACCTGGCAGAAGTTCATGAAAGTGGTCTTGTCGCAGCCATGGGCAGTCGGTATTTCTAAATGCACCCCAGACAAGTGAATTATAACTTCGTTTAGCAATTTTGGGGACAGTTCCACCACCAAATCCTCAACTATCAATATTTAGGCTATACCCTATTTAGATGAGGGAAGTGGAGCTAGGCCCCTATATGGCTGAGTAATCGAAGAAAGAAAACAAGTGGGCGCCAGTACGATGCAGAACACAATAGTAAACTATTTACAGGTCATATTTACAAAGCATACATATAAGTCGCAGGGCCTCGTTTCCCAGAGCCTTCGTAGCCCTTAAGATCATTGCTATGCGATACAGCTCTCTTTCTCCCTCTCTCTCACACACACACACACCACAGACCGTTTAGCGTCGCCAACTACAGCAGTGTTCGGGATACTACTGTAAAGAAATACAGTAAGTTAGAGTAATTTTACAGGGGCTTACAATTACAGTTAATACCTGTATTTTTCAGCATTTTCACCCATAATCCAGTGCAATCTACAGCATTAATGCTGTAAAATAAATGTAAGGTATTTTACTGTGCATTCTACAGTGTTTTACTGTTGAAAATTACAGAAAAGCCTTACAGTGTAGAACCTTTTTGTCTTTAGTAGCCGAAAGTCTTTTCCCAGAGCCTTCGTAAGTAACGTGGCTCTTAAAAACGCTCTTCAAAACATTTGCAGGTCTACAAGTGATCCAGGACCACTCATAGAGCAAACCAAAGTGCATGGTTAGATGTTTTTTGCCCTTCCGCGTCAATTCATTTACAGAAGATATCCGCTAAACATGGAATCAAGATGTTTAGCCTATCTGTCTGATTGTGACTGCCGGTAACGTCAGAACGAAGTTGACTACAAAAAACAGATCAAATCTGTGAAGTATCTGCAATTGTTAAGCAAACAAGTGAGGGATAAGTATGCTTCTAAATGAAAAACCGAGGTGACTGTATTAATATGCAGCCTACATACATGGGCATATAAAGGGCTATTTCAATCATATTGAAATTAATTTCATATTCAACCAATTGAGTTATATTTTGCCACTAGGCTACGGTCTGTACTTTTTGCCTCAATGTGTTTCATGATGTGTGACAACATGTGCGCAATGATGTGCTCAATCTGTGATTTAGTGCATTATTATTGCGTAAAAGTATAATAAGCCGCCTCAATAGCCTATTTGCAGCCATAGTCAAAGTGATTGCCTACACAGCCTTGGTCTATATGTACTCAAGTCTGTGATTTGGTCAAATAAGCAGTCAAATCCTATTAATTGAAAATCATAAATGAGCTCTTGATCATTGTCGATTGATAATTAATAAACCTGATCTTTACTAAAAGCAACAATATGTTAATAACATTGTTGTTGGTGTAGTGTCGAGAACTATGCTGAGATGCTGTAGAGAATCAAGAAATCCACTGACACTGTCCTCGATTATAATTATTTATTACATTGAAGATCTCAGCGCCAATTTACAGACTTCTGCAGACATCTGGAGAACAACGGCCCAATCTCTTAATATGTTGTTCTCCTCCTTTGTCCCAAACCATAGTATATATATCCTATGTAACCTGATATGGGTGTTTTCCCCTACAGACCAATCCCAGGACTCCACATAACAGACTTCCTCTGTTTTAGGTGTCCCTATAGAAATGCTCTCCAGATGCTTCCCTCAAGCTGAGTCAACATCCTCTAAGACACCATTTGCAAACGTCAGCAAAATTGTAAAATTTGTCTAGAAGTAGGGGTGTCAAAACTCATTTTAGCTCTCAGGGGCCACATGGAGGAAAATCTATTCCCAAGTGGGCCGGACCGGTAAAATCATGGTATATATAACTTAAAAACAACAACTTCAGATTGTTTTCTTTGTTTTAATACTATCAACATAAAACATAAAGCTGGAGCCTGGAGGACATGTGTGTCCAAAATAGTTATGCCCAAGCCAACATCACTACTTAATCATAAAACACCTCAAGTTTATTTGAAAATTCTAAAGAAAAAGAACACACAAACACACAATGCCTCAGTGATTCACAGAACTGTTTCGCAGATCACAGAACTATATCAGGTGTCATTTCTCAGGCAGAAATGTTGATACAAATAATGAAATCCTGTTCCCCAAACAAGTGCAAGAACCACAGAGTCAAGAATATAGTTAAATATACAAATAAAATAAAATCAATTAAAAACAATAGCACATCAACATAAAACATATAAACATAAAGCTGGAGCCTGAGGACGGTGTGTCCAAAAGCACAACATCACTATTAATCATAAAACACCTCAAGTTATTTGAAATTCTGAGGACAAACAACACACAAACACACAATGCCTCAGTGATTCACAGAAGTATATCACAGATCACAGAACTATATCAGGGTGTCTCCTGTGCAGCACTTTATGGGTTGCATAGTTTGACTCCTGATACCTGGCATCTTTTTAGCTTTCACCAGCACATCAATATCAGGCGTCACATCCTGAGTGGCAGCCAACTTCAGGATGTGATTCAAGTGCTTGTGCGTGAGCCTTGAGCGCAGCTTTGTTTTATTTATGCTCAGCTTACAGAGAACTTGCTCACAAAGATATGTAGTTCCAAACATGCACAACAGTTTTGCAGCGAGGGCTGTCAAGTTGGGGGTAACCTGGCAAGAGATTCTGATAAAATGTGGGGTCCAAGCCAGCTGCGGCAAATTTGCCCTTCAAATCCGGAATCACACTGCAATTTTATTTCAAGGTTGGATGCTGACGGGCAGATCAGAGGGATTCACGGTTAATGGCGAACAAAAAACGTTGAAGTCTTTCTCAGTTCACCAAAAATCTGAAAGCGTTGCTCAAACTCTCCCTTAACAGTCCGTTATTTTATCTTTTGAACCGCTTCATGTCTGCCACATGTTGGGTCGCGCACAATTTTTCAGACAGGGGAAGTGAGCTGCATCACCACCGCGAGTTGCGTCTCCCACAATGACAGCTTCAACTTGAAAGAACGTATGCTGTCATAATACTGCGTGGCTAACTTTGTTGCACCCTTGCAGCTGTTTGTTCAAGTTATTCAGGTGCTCTGTAACATCCACCATAAATGCAAGGTCCTGCATCCATTCTGCGGAATGAAATTCTAACACTGGTTTGCCCTTTTCTTCCATGAACTGTTCAATTTCTTCCTCGTAAATCAAAGAAACGCCTCAGCACAGCACCTCGGCTTAACCATCTTACCTCAGTGTGGTATGGCAGGCCATAGATGTGGTCTTTCTCTCTGAGAAGGCTGTCAAAACTGACGTTGATTCAGGCTTCTGGATCCGGATGAAATTAACAGTTTTGGATAATATAATAATAATAATATAATAATAATATAATATAATAATATAATAATAATTAATAAAAATAATAACCACCTTCATGACGTTATCCATCTTCAATGACTTGCAACACAAAGCCTCCTGGTGCAAAATACAGTGAAAAAGTCCAAAAATCCGTCCCTCCATTTGCAGATTGCACGTTCTCTCTGAACTTTGTCACAACGCCTCGCTTTTTTCCCGATCATTGAGGGCGCACCATCTGTAAGCCAGGCTGACAAGCGCTGGACCAGTCCCACTCCGAGCCCTGTCCCATGCCCAGCGAAGTGCAGTGAAAATATCAGCTGCTGTCGTTTGTATCTGTCATAATTCACCAACTCCACGAACTCCTTGGTGACCGGTCAATGTATCATCAACTCTCTCGATGAAAATGGCCAGTTGTGCAACATCTGTAATGTCCGTCTTTCATCAATTTACCGCAGCCTTAATTAATTACTTTACTTTTTGCTTCAACTGGCTGTCCAAATCCACTGAAAATCAAATCCTGTCTGCAACTGTGTTTCTTGTCAGGCTGATATTTGCAAAAGCCTGGTGCTTTTCAGGAGCACACAATCTCTGCTCCTTCATCATGCATGTTTTTACAAATTCACCCTCACTAAATGGTTTTGAACCACTCTGGTTTCATTAGCAATGAGGTAGCTAGCTTTCACTGCAGCGTCACTGATGTCTCGGCTGTGAGTAAACACAGACTGCTGTTTCTTCAGACCCCCAACAGTTCATTCACCTTCTCTCTTCTCCGCTGTCCTTGAAAGTTGTCTTATTTGTACGTTAAACTCACTAGTGTTGAAGGTTATATTCTTTCAGCACTGCAACATGCTGTAACACACCAAACATACACTTTCCCATTCAATTCGTGAATAAAATAGAAGGGATGACAAATTTTTCTTGGAACACTCTGCACTCTGCGTCCACTTTTCTCTTTTTGACAGAGACATATTGGGGCCAATGAGGGTGCCAAAGCACATAATGTTAAAAGTGAAAGCCGTAATAAATATCGCGGGCAAAACAAAGTAGCTCATCAGTTTGGCTGCAAGCATACTATTTCTCGGAATAAACAGTTTGCTTGCTTAACACAATTGCCATTGCGCCATCCGGTGGACACAATTGGAACAGCAGTTTCTTTTATTGAAAAATTTGCAGCTCATTTTTATACTTTACAAAATCATCTCGCGGGCCGGATTAGTTTGCGGGCTAGTTCCAACCTTGACAAACTTTACACCTGGTCTAAAACTACATTGGTTTTTATAACCGCTACCACATACACTCTAAAAAGTTTCTGGAGGATCACTTGGGGTTCTTCAAACTGAAACTATGGTAAATCCTACGATTCTTTAAATAACCCCTTTCAATGGATCCTCCAAAACCCTTTGAATAACTTTTTTTGGGATTAATTTTTAACTACTCCCCCTCCCTATTATAATAATAATAATAATAATAATATTTAATAATAATAATAATAATAATAATAACCATAACAATAACAACAATAACACCATATTTTAGTTGTCATTTTTTAAATGATTTTAGCAGCAAAACAGAATAAAAAATTCATTGATAAACTCCCAGTAAACCCCAAATCCAATGGATATATCCTCTGTTATGTTGATGTTAATGTTTTATGCAGACACAGTATTCGCTACCTTAGTTTTAAATGGTAAATGTGAATGAAAAAAATCTGTTTTGATAATGGTTTTCATACACATCCATCCCATAATGTTGAGGCCTATGGGATTTTCATTGAAGAGTATGGAAGGAGGATGGTGCATGTGATACGCGTATTATAGCCCGTGGTGCTCAGTTGGTAGAGCATGGCACAGCGCCAGGTTTGTGGGTTAGATTCCCACGAGGGGCCAGTATGAAAAACAAAAATGTTTGGCCACTCACTAACTGTAAGTTAATGGATAAATGTTTCTGCTAAATTACTAAAATGTAAAATAACATGCCAATACCAATTACATACCTTTGTATGCCTCCTCACCTGCAGACACAAAAGTTCGGTAATCTCCTCCCAATACCCTTCACCATCTTATAGCAGACAGAAATTCTTACCTCTTTGTTGATTGATATCCATTGAATTCTGTCATTTTCTGTTTTAGAAAGATTTGCACAAATATGAAAAGATAGATGTATCATCATAACATATCTTTAGATCCTTACAAGGGACACCCTTTTCCTTAAATTAAGGAGATCTTCAAATGTTTCAGTTAAGTGCCTGCACCTACTGTCCTTTCAAATTCAAATCCAAATGTTTCAGCTGGGCAGTTAGGTTCCTGCAAGAACCCCCACCAACTAAGGAGGTTCCTCGGTTAACCCCTCCTATGGGGTTCTTGAAAACCACGCTGCGGGTAATTTTCAGTGCCAATAACCTAAAAGGTTCTTCAAAGAACTTTGAGGATCTTAGAATCCCTTGTTAACCCTACATTTTTAGAGTGTAGTTCCATAAATGGTTTTGTGGGCTGGACTGCAGCAGGAAATCAATCACGCTATCCTAGTGTAGGCTATGTAACCAATCCAGAGTAATGTCTGGCCACAGCATACAGTTAATTCGAGAAAGTATTCAAACCCCTTACTTTTTTCCACATTTTTGTTCTTTAGCCTTATTCTAAAATATATTTCCCCCTCATCCAATCTACACACAATACCCCATAATACAAATTAAAACATTTTATTAAAAATTAAACGAAATACCTTATTTACATAATCATTCAACTTTGCAATAAGACTCAAAATTGAGCTCAGGTGCATCCTGTTTCCACTGATCATCCTTGAGATGTTTACAACTTGATTAGTGTCCACCTGTGGTAAATTCAATTGATTGGACATGATTTGGAAAGCCACACACCTGTCTATATAAGATCCCACAGTTGACAGTGCATGTCCAGAGCAAAAACCAAGCCATGAGGTCGAAGGGTGTCCTAGAGAAGCTCAAACACTTGTTAATGTTGAGGCACAGATCTTGGGAAGAATTACCAAAACATTTCTGCAGCATTGAAGGTCCCCAAGAACACAGTGGCCTCCATCATTCTTAAATGGAAGGTTTGGAACCAGCAAGACTCTTCCTAGAGCTGGCCGCCCGGCCAAACTGAGCAATCGGGCCTTGGTCAGGAGGTGACCACGAGGCCTGGTCGTCACTCTGACAGAGCTCCAGAGTTCCTCTGTGGAGATGGGAGAACCTTCCAGAAGGACAACCATCTCTGCAGCACTCCACCAATGATGTCTTTATGGTAGTGGCCAGGCCGAGCCACTCCTCAGCAGGCACATGACAGCCAGCTTGGAGTTGCAAAAAGGCACACAAAGGACTCTCAGACCACTTGAGAAACAAGATTCTCTGGTCACAGTAAACCAAATTATCTTTGGCCTGAATGCAAGGCGTCACGTCTGAAGGAA
>NW_025538618.1:0-17975 GCF_020615455.1 Coregonus clupeaformis | reverse complement strand
GCTTTGTCTTTATGGGTATTGTGTATAGATAAATTAGGATTTTTAATTTATTTAATCCATTTTAGAATAAGGCTGTAACGTAAAATAAATGTGGAAAAAGTCAAGGGGTCTGAATACTTTCCGAATGCACTGTAGATGTATATAATGAACAGACTAGGTCTATAATGAACATCCACTAGTGGCTAACACATTCTATTTAGACAAAAATGTATTGCATTAATCCAATCATTTTTACAATCAGCACCTTTCTTCTCTGACATGGAATAATACTGGTGGGAACATTCATGAGGTAATCAATGTTTTTCATGTCAATAACTTATCAAAGTTGCTATCAGAACAACGTCATCACATTTTCATTCACCTCTGCTAGCACACAAATTAAACAATACAATTAAATTCCAGAGGATTCAAGGTTTAAATTAAGAAATGCCAATTCTATTAAATCTTTAAAATAATTTACATTTTGAAATATCCAAATCATTTAATGAACATCTAAGGGTTTATGCTTCTATTCAATACATCTAAATCATAATCAAAATAAAATACAAATTTAAAAATTTGGAGCGGCTGTGGTTCCAAATTCTCTGGAACCCTTTTTGTGATAACTAAAGATCCAAATGTTTCTCCAAGATTCTCTACTTACCGTACAGTCTCTGTTTACTCGTTCGGCTGCCCAGAGAATTCCAGTGATGAATGGTGCTTGTTTAATAGTTAGATCAAGCTGAATCAATGTCTGCAAGATCACATAGGCCTAATGATAGTATTCCACATTACAGAACCCAATGTTATAGAATAGTACACCGTTAC
Source organism: Coregonus clupeaformis (assembly GCF_020615455.1). Lineage (NCBI taxonomy): Eukaryota > Metazoa > Chordata > Actinopteri > Salmoniformes > Salmonidae > Coregonus > Coregonus clupeaformis. Next base: position 17,168 of record NW_025538618.1, on the reverse strand, counting down.
TGTAACGCAAAAAAACACCACCACATTTCTTATGAGATTTTAGGATGATTTTGCGAATGGTCGCATGATTCATTTTTCATGCGGAAAAACTCAACACCACGCCAGTATGAATTTTGCTAAAAAACACTTTCTCAAAAAATTCACTCAAATGTACATAATTCAAAACAACACTTTCGAGATAACACTGTACAAATTTCAAGAAGATTTAAAATGCGTATCCCCATGAAATGGATTGAGATCAGATGGCATGAAGACGCTGCATGGACGTCTCACCTGTAAAACGTAAAGAATCATCATCCACGATTAACAGGGAGAACAGGGAGGGCGGAGTAGAGAAACACGTGCCCCTAACCAATCAGAACGCTCCGACCCGCAGCCAATGCCTTTAAATGATACATTCGGATTTTAGATGTGATCATGTCTTGAGAAGAAAAACAAAAGTAGGCCTATTTTTTAGCTTTCATACATTCAGTTAAACAAAAACACACATTCTCAGTCAAAGACTTAATCAAGTCCTCTGACCAGGTAAACGTATCGCCTTCTTCTCCTGTATTCTTTCATGCTTTTTCAGGTGCCTTAACCAAACAAAACGCTTTCCACACTGGGAAAAGAGGTATTGCTTTTCTATTGTGTGTGTCTTCTCATGCCGGTTCAGGTTCCCTAACAGGATTAAACTCTTTCCACAGTGGGAACATTGGCAAGGCTTTTGTCATGTGTGTGTCCTCTCATGCCGGTTCAGGTGTGCTAACTGGATAAAACTCTTTCCACACTGAGAGCAATAGAAGGTCTTCTTCCCTTTTGTGTGAATTTTCTCATGTGTTCTCAGGGTCCCTAACTGGGTAAAACTCTTTCCACACTGAGAGCACTGAAATGGCTTATCTCCTGTGTGTGTTCTTTCATGCTCTTTCAGATTCCCTGACAGGGTAAAACCCTTTTCACACTGGGAGCAGTGATAAGGCTTCTCTCCTGTGTGCATTCTCTCATGCTCTTTCAGATGCGATGACTGGATAAATCTCTTTCCACACTGTGAGCATTGGAAAGGCTTCTCTCCTGTGTGTATTCTCTCATGCTTTTTCAGGTCACTTGATGAGAGAAATGTATTTCCACACTGAGAGCATTGAAATGGATTCTCTACAGTGTGTGTTCTTTCATGCACTTTTAGATACCCTGAGTGTCTAAAACACTTTCCACACTGGGAGCAGTGATAAGGCTTCTCCCCTGTGTGTGTTCTTTCATGCTCTTTCAGATTCCCTGACAGGCTAAAACTCTTTCCACACTGGGAGCAGTGATAAGGTTTCTCCCCTGTGTGCGTTCTCTTATGTTCTTTCAGGTGGCCTAACCGGAGAAATCTCTTTCCACACTGGGAGCAGTGGTGTGGTCTTGCTGGTTTGGGCATCTCTGGGTCTGGTTCCCCTGAAGGACTCTTCCCGCTGTCCGAGTAAGAGTCTGGTCTCTCTCCTGCCAAATACAAACAGAGTATTTATTTAAACAGAGAGACCTGAATTAAACCTCCACATGATAAAACTGTCTTCCTATGAGGTTTAATCCAGAATAAATACCTCATTATAAAAAGGGTAGTTTGGATCATGGATGCTGATTCGTTGATAGCCGTTAGTGCAGACAAAAAAACGCCACATATTCTTTTAACCATTTATTAGAAAGCAAATGACATCATACATAATTTCTTGGTGGATTGGCAGTACAGTGCCTTAAGAAAGTTTTCACACACCTGGACTTTTTCCACATTTTGTTGTGTTACAGCCTGAATTTAAAATAGATTCAATTGAGATTTTTTGTCATTGGCCTTCACACAATACCCCACAATGTCAAAGTGAAATTAATTTTTTATAAATTTTTACAAATTAATTAAATGAAAAGCTAAATGTCTTGAGTCAACAAGTATTCAACTCCTTTGTTTTGGCAAGCCTAAATAAGTTCAAGAGTAAAAAATGTGCTTACCAAGTCACATAATAAGTTGAATGGACTCACTCTTTGTGCAGTAATTGTGTTTAACATGATTTTTGATTGAGTACCTCATCTCTGTACCCCACACATACAGATAATTGTAAGGTTCCTCTGTCGAGCAGTGAATTCCAAACACAGAATCAACCACAAAACATTTTGATGCCACATTTATAATTATATAGAATATATGCAACACATTTTCCACCAAGAGGTTTCTGTGCCAATGCACCACACAACCAATTAACAAAACATATCGACTTCGGCACTTCAATATCAATCTCGACAAACCGAAAACACATCACTACCTTGTAGGCTTAACCAGTATGGAAGGCTTGGCAATCTACAAATGTCATTAAACTAAATAATATATTTTGTTTTTTGATACCGTCGTTTTGTTGTTTATTTGGGACAATATTTGTTGTACAGTGTAGCCTACATTTTCCCCACGATATGTTATACTTCGTCGAGCCTTTAATATCTAATTGAAATAGCAAATGTTTTTGTAATAAATCTCAATGAAAATGGCCGTTCCTTGTACGTATGCAATTCACACACGAGTCAGAAGTTATCAGGGGAACCATTATTTTATTTAGTTTATCTGGTTGCTAAAAAGGAGTAAACATTTGCAACGAAAAAGCGTCTCTCATTACAACGACATGATGTGTTGATAAATCAAAGGAATATTGTCCATAAATCAAGACCATAGCCTTCACATCTAAATGAAATGTAGGCCCTATTAAAGCCTCTAAATATAGGTTATCAAGTCACAACAAGGCCGACTTTGAAGCCACGTCAGTGAATGCAATGCCGTGCCTGGGGGCGAGATCCTGAATGGACAGCGCTCCAAATGTGGCGCCAAAGCTCATCTGAAAAAGGTATAGTCAGCGGAGCTCCGTGGTGCTGAATGAAAAGCGTCTCGGTCTTGTATTTTCTGTAGGTCACGTAATTTTACTGTAAAAAAAAAAAAAAACGGTTTGTTGACCGATTAATGAGGGTCGGTTTGTCGGCTGCAAAATTGAACAAAATTTGCATCCCTAATTACAGGCAACATTCGCACTGAGCTAAATAATAATATAATATAATATGCCATTTAGCAGACGCTTTTATCCAAAGCGACTTACAGTCATGCGTGCATACATTTTTTGTGTATGGGTGGTCCCGGACATCGAACCCACTACCTTGGCGTTACAAGTGCCGTGCTCTAAAGGCTAGAGCTGCCACTTTCAAGGAGCGGGACACTAATCTGGACGCTTTCCCTCTGACGAACAAACAGGCAAAGCATCAATATAGGGCTAAGATCGAATTCTACTTCACCGGCTCTGATACTCGTCGGATGTGGCAGGGCTTGCAAACTATCATGGATTACAAAGGGAAACCCAGTGACACGAGCCAGACGAGCTAAATGCCTTTGATGCTCGCTTCAAGGCAAGCAACACTGAACCATGCGTAAGAGCACCAGCTGTTCTGGACGACTGTGTGATCACGCTCTCCGTAGCCGATGTAAGTAAGATATGTGAACGAGTGAAACGGGGAGAAGGGAGGAAGAGACAGCAACCAAGGCTACTCGCGCTAGAGTAGACTAATAGCTGCCATAGCTAGGTTATTTATCATCCAATATGATTACATAGTACCTGTCTTGACTGCATCAAACCGGGAGAAGCTAGTTAAGCTAGGTAACGTTAGCTAGCTAGGCTAACTGAGGCTGCAGTGCATGCGCTTTCCCATCCTACAGTCACAAACAACAACTTAATTCAGAATATTAACCTCTACTGGACGGTTGAGCTAACGTGCGCGAATGTGATTAGCATGATTGTTGTAAGTAACAGCAAACTTTCCAGGACATAGACATGTCTTACATGGGCAGAAAGCTTACATTCTTGTTAATCTAACTGCACTGTCCAATTTACAATAGCTATTACAGTGGAAAAAAAATACCATGCTATTGTTTGAGGAGAGTGCACAACAACAAACAACTTATCACGGCAACTGGTACATTCACCTCTGAAGGTAAATAATGTACTTACATTCAGTAATCTTGCTCTGATTTGTCATCCTAAGGGTCCCAGAGATAAAATGTAGTATAGTTTTGTTTGATAAAATCCATTTTTATATTCAAATTTAGGAACTGGTTTCTACAGTTTGAACCCTTGCTGTCTCTGGCTCCACACCCACCCCTCCTGGCCATCTAGATGTGTGAAAGTTAGTGTATAAGCTGATGATCCATCATGTATGACATTCCTGGGAGTGTGTAAACTTACATTTTGTATTACCATATCATTTTTGTATGTTCTCTATAGTTATGTACTTGAAAAAGTATCAATTGACCAATTCGGCACATTTGGGCAGACTTGATACAAAATAGTCCAGTATTTCAATGCTTCACTGGATCAATCTGAAACTTTGCACACACTGCTGCCATCTAGTGGCCAACATCTAAATTGCGCCTAAACTCCTATATTATATTACAGCCTTTCTCTTGCATTTCAAAGATGATGTATTATCTTTTACCAGATCTAATGTGTTATATTCTCCTACATTAACTTCACATTTCCACAAACTTCAAAGCGTTTCCTTTCAAATGGTTTCAAGAATATGCATCTCCTTGCTTCAGGTCCTGAGCTACAGGCAGTTAGATTTGGGTATGTCATTTTAGGCGAAAATTGAAAAAAAGGGTCCGATCCTTGAGGTTAAATAGCATCCATCTTCCATTGATTAGATATATCCTAACTTTTGCCCCACGGAGGCTCTATGACTGCAGCCACTTTGATGACTTGTGATTGGCCGACAACAAGCTACAGGTGTCACGCTCCACTCTGGTGAAAAGCAAGAGTAGCATCAATGATTCTCTCTGCGTTCGGATCTGTACGGGCCCTTCCGGACAAGTCAGTTCAAATTACACATACCCCAGACAATCATATCAGATCCAACCTAGTCCCGTGACATTATTTAGAATTCTGGATACGGACCCGCTCGGGTCCCGGATCGGGTCTCGGGTATTCAGGTACAGGTGGATCCGTGAAGACCTCTACTCTATACCAGGCGGTGTCAGAGGAAGGCCCTCAAAATTGTCAAATACCCCAGACACCCAAGTCATAGACTGTTCTCTCTGCTACCGCACAGCAAGCGGTACTGGAATGCCAAGTCTGGGACCAAAAGGCTCCTGAACAGTTTATACCCCCAATCGTAAGACAGTGAATTAAATGGCTTCCCTTAATATTTACATTGACCCCCTTTTTTATTTTTTGGCCACTGACTCTCTTGCACTGGCTCTATGCACACTCACTGGACTCTACCCACACACACTCACATATACTACACTGAAACTCCAACACACACACACTTATTTTTGTATTACTTTTTAACTCTGCATTGCTGGCTAAGGGCTCGTAACTAAGAATTTAACAGTAAAGTCTACACCGGTTGTATTCGGCGCATGTGACAAATACATTTTAAATTGATTTGAAAAGGGCGTTTCGTAATATTTCTAAATACAATTGCGGGGAAAACAGTTTGGATGAGTCAGTGGAAAGTTTTGTGGATTTATAATTTTCTCCTTGTGTAGTACCACCTGTGTCTCCACTCTTTTCATTAGGCAATGCTATTGGTTGTCAAATCAAAGCAAATGGTTGCATTTAGAACAGAGTCGATCGTTTTTATTGATCTCCAGTGGGTCAGAGTCAGAGTAGCCTGTCATTTCGGTAATTTGTGTAGTATAAAAAAAATATCCTTCTAATGTCTCCAGTCGTAAAATTACAAATAAATTATTTTAGAGAAGGCATTTTTTCTCAGACCCGCAAATACGATGATATGATGCAATGTTTTATTATAAAGAGGATCCCCCCCCCCTCTCAAATGTTATGAAGTCCTAAATACTATGAAACTCTGGTGACACCCCCGGTTAACAGGTATAATAGAGTACTGAGATGGTATTTCATAAATTTGTTTTTACATCTAACATGTCAATGCAGGAAGAATGCAAGAATATATTACTATTAAAGCTAATTCAGTGATTGTCATGAATTTTGGGTTGACAATTAGGCTAGATAGGGCTCCAGAATTTCAGATTGTTTTGTTTAATAGAGATTAATTTTCCTTCATCTTTATGTGGACTAATATTATATATAGGCATAATTCAATTGGTGCTAATTCACCACTTGAGGAAGTGGAAACTTAAAACACATTAGACGCTAACTCTAAATATAACACCTACTGCTAGTAGCCTTTAATCCAACAGTCAATGTAATGTCCCAACAAAAAAAACGTTGCAATGAGGCTTAGTGTACTTGCCATGTCCAAACTCTCCATATTTCAAAGCCATATGGGATATATCTTCTTTCAGTTCTCTTTGCACCTTGTGTAGTTTCATGATTATCTTAGAGACAGAACTCAGGCCATCATGATGGATGGGGTTAAGTCGGAATTTCTAGAAGTACATAAAGATTTTGGGACCTGTTCTCTTCACTATTTATTTAACCAACATTATTCAACCTGTTAAAAATTGTAAACTTCATCTATATGCGGATGATACTATTATGTATGCTATTGCCCCAGCTGTGGATCTGGCTGTGTCAAAACTACAGTCAGATTGTATAGCTATGCAGGAATCCCTTGCTGATTTAAAACATACATGTTGATTTTAAACTCTAGTAAGAATGTTTCAGATGAAGTACATATTCACTCATTAGACGGTTCTCCAATCTAACGTGTTCCCACATATAAATACTTAGGCTTTTGGATTGATACGGATTTGACGTTTAAAAAAACATACAGATGGGCTGGTTAAGAAGCTAAGATTTAAAGTGGACTTTTTCCAACAGAAACAGATGGTGCCTTTCTCTAAGCAGTAGGAAGCAGATTATTCAGTCAACCTTTTTATCTGTTCTTGATTTTGGTGATATTATTTATCAAAAGTGCAGCTGCTACTACTTTTAAAACCTTTGGATGCCATTGTTTTGTTAAAAGCGACAGTTTTGATACTCATCACAGTATCCTGTATCAAAAGGTTGGCTGGACTTCTCTAAGGACCTGTAGATCTCTACATTACTTTACAAGGTCCGACTTCACAAACGTCCATCTTATCTAACTTTGCTGTTGAAGTATAGACAGCTGAGTTGCCTAACCCGTTCACAGAATGGTTAACTCTTGAGGTTCCAAGGGTCTCCACCGAGCTAGATAAATCTGCTTTTAGTTTTAGTGCACCATATTGCTGAAACAAAAGTTGAAATACATTTAATCTTGATGTTCTGGTGCCGTTCGGGCAATTTAAAGTATTGATTGGGGATTTATTTGTGGAGGAATGTAACTGTTTTTCTGGGTGGTTTGTGATGTTACATTTGTGCTTACCGTGACTGTGTTTTTTGTATTCTAATGTGTGTAAATATATTTTATATTTTCTGTTTGTGTATTTTATGTTGTATTATTATATCATATATCATCTGAAAAAGAGACCTAGGTTTCAATATGTATTCCCTGTCAAAATAAACGTTAAATAAAAACATAAAATACAAATATCCAATGCACTTTCAAATTTGAGGAATTTGTGCCTCTAGGACAGGGGTGTCAAACTCACACCATGGAGGGCCTAGTATCTGCTGGTTTTTGGTTTCTCCTTTCAATGAAGACCTAGACAACCAGATGAGGGGAGTTCCTTACTAATCAGTGGCCTTAATTCATCAATTAAGTACAAGGCAGGAGCGAAAACCCGCAGACAATCGTGGGATGAGTTTGACACATGCTCTTAAAAAAAAAGTATTGAGTATTGAGACTGAACAAAGCACTACAGATAGAGATAGAGATGTTTACATGTGAAAAATATAGCCTAATGGGAAGCATTTGATCAATCGTTAACGTTTTGTTTGTTGCCCCCAGTCTTAGTAGCTTTTACAATTCCTACAGTACAGAACAACATTATTTGAGTGTATAACTTGAGTAGAATGCCTATTTAAAACAACACATTGGGTCAATAACTGCATAGTTTGTGCCCCTGTTTTTAAGACAGCACTCACCGGTATTAATCAGATCTCCAGTCTCCTCCTCTTTCACTGTGACAGTCATCCCCTCCTCTTTCACTCTCAAAGCTTCCTCCTCTTTCACTCCAAAAACGTCTTCTTCTTTCACTGAAACATCCTCCTCCTTCACACTGAAAGGTTCTTCCTCTTCTTTCACTGTGACAGTCCTCTCCTTCTCTTCTTCTTTCATTCTGAAAGCTTCTTTATCTTCTTCTTTGACTGTGACAGTCATCTCCTCCTCTTTCACTGTTATATCCTCCTCTAACTCTTTCACGACTATATTCAGCCCCAGAGCTTCTTTCTCCATCCAGCAGACCTCCTCTTCTTCAGCACCCCCACACCCCCAGTAGCTTAGTGAGCTCATGGTCGAGGACGTTAGCTAGCTAGTTAGCATTAGCAACTAGCCTAGTGCTAGGCTAATTTAACCAGCCAGCTCGCTGACTTACAACGTAAATATTAAATGGAGTAACTAGTAAAGACACCGACAGTGTGTTTAAAACACTGATGTTAATAAAAACAAAATGGTCAACAGAGCTTCAATGTTTTGGTTTTATGTTGGCTAGTTAGCTACTGAGGTTTCTTCTTCTTCTTCTTCTTTTGTGTTTCTTTCCGGCAGACTAGACGCTGTATTGTGCATTGCTGGTCGGAGTGCGGATTGCACATTTTGGTAACGAACAAAAAAAGGGAAAAGGGGAATGTGAACAACGTAAATTGCACCACCATCTAACCCTGCACCTATACACATTTGAGATTGTTCAAAGTAGCCACCCTTTGCCTTCATGACAGCTTTGCACACTCTTGGCATTCTCTCAACCAGCTTCATGAGGTAGTCACCTGGAATACAATTCAATTAACAGGTGTGCCTTCTTAAAAGTTAATTTGTGGAATTTCTTTCCTTCTTAATGCGTTTGAGCCAATCAGTTGTGTTGTGACAAGGTAGGGGTGTATACAGAAGATAGCCCTATTTGGTAAAAGACCAAGTCCATATTATGGCAAGAACAGCTCAAATAAGCAAAGAGTAACGACAGTCCATCATTACTTTAAGACATGAAGGACAGTCAATCTGGAAAATGTCGAGAACTTTGAACGTTTCTTCAAGTCCAGTTGCAAAAACCATCAAGCGCTATGATGAAACTGGCTCTCATGAGGACCGCCACAGGAATGGAAGACCCAGAGTTACGTCTGCTGCAGAGGATAAGTTCATTAGAGTTACCAGCCCAAATAAATGCTTCACAGAGTTCAAGAAACAGACACATCTCAACATCAACTGTTCAGAGGGGACTGTGTGAATCAGGCCTTCATGGTCGAATTGCTGGAAAGAAACCACTACTAAAGGACACCAATAAGAAGAAGAGACTTGATTGGGCCAAGAAACACGAGCAGTGGACATTAGACCGGTGGAAATGTGTCCTTTGATCTGGAGTCCAAATTTGAGATTTTTGGTTCCAACCACTGTGTCTTTGTGAGATGCAGAGTAGGTGAACGGATGATCTCCACATGTGTAGTTCCCACCGTAAAGCATGGAGGAGGTGTTACGGTGCGGGGGTGCTTTGCTGGTGACACTGTCTGTGGTTTATTTAGAATTCAAGGTACACTTAACCAGCATGGCTACCACAGCATTCTGCAGCGATACGCCATCCCATCTGGTTTGGGCTTAGTGGGACTATCATTTGTTTTTCAACAGGACAATGACCCAACACACCTCCAGGCTGTGTAAGGGCTATTTTACCAAGAAGGGGAGTGATGGAGTGCTGCATCAGATGACATGGCCTCCACAATCACCAACCTCAACCAAATTGAGATGGTTTGGGATGAGTCGGACCGCAGAGTGAAGGAAAAGCAGCCAACAAGTGCTCAGCCATGTGGGAACTCCTTCAAGACTGTTGGAAAAGCATTCCAAGTGAAGGTGGTTGAGAGAATGACAAGAGTTTGCAAAGCTGTCATGAAGGCAAAGGGTGGCTATTTGAAGATTCTCAAATATAACATATATTTTGATTTGTTTAACACTTTTTTGGTTACTACATGATTCCATATGTGTTATTTCATAGTGTTGATGTCTTCACTATTATTCTACAATGTAGAAAATAGTTTTTAAAAATTAAGAGAAACCCTTGAATGAGTAGGTGTTCTAAAACTTTTGACCCGTAGTGTACGTTTTAAGACCGATTTTCGGGATGTCTCATGGTCTGACAAACACCGCTCTGCCAACTTTCACCGCAGATGCGAAAGGCTGCAATAGGCGGATTTTGATTGGGATTTTTTTTAAATGTTACTTAGATTGATGTTTAGGTCAATCAACTCTAGGGGTTTAAAAAATATATATATATATTTTCCCCCTTATATCTGTGGATCAATTGTCGGAGTAGAGAACACACGATTTTGAATGACTCAAAATGGGTCAAAATTCAACAAAGATCCAGCCAAAAAAAGGACCATATGCATTTCAAGTAAAATAACAGCCCGATGTTTATCTCCCAGGACAAATTAGCTAGCAACAGCAAGCTAGCTAAATGTCCATGAATGTTTCATGTGTGTTTCGACCTGTCTCCAAATTATATAGTTGATTCACAGTTGGTTTTGATATTTTAACCTGCGTGTCATGACGCATCTGGTGGGAAAGACAAAATCAACGCTCTGAGCTGGTTTGGTCAGCTTGTTATACCACTACATTTCACTAAATGTTCCTACTCCTGGCCACTGGCCTGGGAGAACAGGACTCCTTCTTTCAACACCTCATATAACTTTTCTGCCATAAAATCTTTCACTCCCAATTTTCTGCTGCTACTACTTTTATAAATCTGCGACTTCCTTTCCATCTGTGCAGTACAGTTAATTACCATAGCATTGAACGCAAGAAAACCAACCTTACTAAAACACATCCTCTCTGGATCTCTCTCTTCAGGCCTACTCACTGGGGGGCTCCCAGTCTAGTCACTCACCCTTGGGCTATCCTCTACTCTCTTCACTGCCTCAGCATAGGAAACTTTCTGCCCCACTCAAACTCTGGCAATCTCAACCCGTCTCTCTCTCAAGGGCGCCCCCTACAGTTGACACAGTGCTTTCTCTATCCTTACTGTACTCTCCCTTTGACTATGCCCTCCTGCACATTTATCACATCCTGGGATCTCCCTTCTACGCACTGCTGCAACATGTCCGATTCCTTGGCACCTAAAGTACCGTAGCGGGTTCGGAATCACAGAATAGCAAATATAACTTAACCTGACCTTATCAGGTCAAAGTTCAATAAGACAGGGTATTCTCAGTCTCGCCATGGCCACTGGGTCTACGTCTCACCAAACGGCGGGTGTCACAAACACCAGGAATACCATTTTTTATTTGATCCAGCTCTACACTCAACGCTACCCCACTGATCACCCCTTTGAGCGGCGTCCTGCTCTGGAGAGCAAAGCAAAACACAGGTTGAGCCCTAAGTCGCGTGACACAAAGCGCCCGCTTCCTCTGGGCAGAGGATGCACAAAAAATCTAAACAATTCCACTTCTCGAAACTTTCACAGATGTAACCATTCCCAGTTTGTCCTTTACCCAGCTTGAAACAACGTATGGGTCAACAAAAAGCAGGAATCCATTCTTTCCAAAAATCTCACTCCCACCTGTCCAAAATCATTTCTGGGCAAAATACCCTACCTGTCGTCGCAGGTAGGCCCACTTCATCCCGGTCTGGCTCAACTTCAGAGCGCTCACCGCTGCTGATTGACTCCATTTCGTGATCATCAAGGTTCTCAAGAGAGCATGTAGACTTATACGTTTACTTGGTTTGTATTCATGAGACAAATGCCATTCTTATGCCCTCACATCATCACACTTCTGTCTTCCTCCCATTTCCCAAAAATCTACAAAAATGGCTGAATCAGTAGCCGTGTTGTTGAAGCGTCCCGTCCACTAGATTACACATCACGCAAGAAACATCACTTGAAAGACTTACATTGCCATCTGCTGACTGGGTTGGGTAACGCGGTTTGGAAATGTTTAATTACATTGTTTATAGAAAGGGGTCGTTTTCTTAAATGGAGAAATACAACAAACTAACCGGGTGGAAAGTGATATCAGGGACACACAGAAAATCTTAAATAAAATAATAATAAATACAATAATCATGAAAAAAAACGTTATTGATGAGAGAGAATTTAACTAGGACTATAAAATAATGAAGAGAGATTTTAAATGTGTTATTATTTTAAGGCTTATATTTCTCGTGGAAGTTGATGAATAACACCCGGGGACATGGCAAAAACGCCTACATCCACTGAAAAAAAGTGTTCAAAATGCCTAAAATTCCCTTTCAAGATCCATATTTTTGTGTTGTTAAGGTAAAGGACACCTGACCTTGTATTTAAAGCCTTTTGGAATCCACATTTTACACTAAATAAGAAGTGATTTTCCTGGGGATAGAAAAGCCACAGCATCTTAGGAATGACCCAAAACAACTCAAATTTTTTTTCAAAATAACAAAATATGTGGGTCATTCCACCAAACCAGTATGATTTTTTACGGTGGCATATTGCTGCCACTGAGATTTTTTTATATAATTATTATGAGATAAGATCACGTTATTCTGAAATAATTCAGTAAATGAATGATAACATTACTAGGAAAAAGTTATTGTTATTATGAGAAAGATCGTGTTATAATTAGAAAGATGTCGTTATTGCGAAATAATCCAGTTGCACTTTATTATGAGAAAGAGCCTTCATTATGCTGAAACGTTAGCATTGGCTACTGGCAAGCTTGGGAATCACATTCGACTACGTCTTTTCAGGAACCAAGGGTCAGATTTTTTTGTGGCACGTTAACTCCTACGATAAGCTGAAGCCATATGGCATTTGTAATAATAAGTTTAGGAGATAGGTTAAAGGGTTAAGGTTAGGGTGAGGGGAAGGGTTAGCTAACATGCTAAGTAACTAAGCAAAGTAGCTGTAAAGTAGTAAGTAGTTGAAAAGTTGCTAATTAGCTAAAATGCAAAAGTTGTCCATGATGAGATTCGAACTCGCAACCTTTGGGTTGCTAGACATTCATGTTATACGACCAATCATTCTACTTTTGTTTGTGCCTTAAGTAACCATACCATACATAGCATATCATACTGATTTGAGTGTCCCGGATTTACATTTACTATGTTACGTTTAGTCTATGAGACCAGGCTGGGTGAAGGGATAAAAGAGGATGATAGCAGTGTGATTATTGTCAGGTGTTATACAAATTCGACAGTCACAAGATGTGGACGTTAAATAGGACTATGGCACATCAAGGGAATTGTAGCCTTCTGTTCAGATGTGTTAAATGTTAACTGAAATCTGGACACTGACTGTAGGTCTATAACCTCTCACATAGCCTTAATATTACTTCCTGCAGAATTAAGCATTTCTTGCAGTAAAATGAAACACCAAATGTAGGCTAAATTCTTACTCGGGAACAGGAGTGGAGAAAAATGATTTATTTATTTCAACATCTTGAGAGAATGCGAATGCACAATTAGATACCACCTGTAGAGGTACTATCTTTATCAGCATCATAAAAGCTGATTAGTATTTCAAGCACATAAAATATGCATCCTAGCCGAACTGCAATCTTAGCAGAAACATGTTGGCTCGTTTTCACAGCTTTCTATGTCCTTACAACCGGTCAAACTGATGGCATTTGGAAATGATGCAGAGAAAATCTTTCCCGTTTTTTAAAATTTTATTGCATTTTCTCCAAGTCCCTAAACGTCTTTGCTCCGCGAAAGAAGCAGAGATGACAGAGAAAACGTTACCGATTCAAACTAGATTGAAGCATTCATTCTATCGATGTGTGACATTATTCTGGTGAGCAAGGGTTTATTTAGCCTTCTAGGGCAACATAATGACAGAAGAGAAGCTGCATGTATCTAATTATAGACAAGATGACTAACAAATACCCTACCAAAATGTCGAGAATTATAAGCAGAAACATCTAAATCAGGTAAAAAAATATCCTGCACCCCCTGTAAAAAATAAATAAATTATTCCGCAGTCTCTGACTGTAGTCTACAGCGTATTTCCTATATTAGCGAGTTAGGGTCGTGTACGTGCCTCAGATGTCCACTTTATCACATATAATCGGGCTGTTGCGGTTGGGGATGGGTTATTTTCAATTGCGGGTGAACAATCAGCTGACCCGCGCACCACTAACCACCATAATATTCAGCTTCTACATCTGCGTAGAGGAAATTATTATCTGTAAGAAGTAAGAGAAAACATATCTGGTTATTTTTTACAATTATTTGTTTTGACATTGTTTGCGAGAATTGTTTTTGTTTGTTAAACTGCGTTTCCCACTCCAGTCAGCAGATGGCGATGTGAGTCTTTCAGGTGATGATTCTTGCGTGACGTAAAATCTAGTGGACGGGACGCTTCTTCTTCAACAACAACAACAACAACCACCATCTCGGTAACTCGCTAGCAAACATAAAACCAAAACATTGAAGCTATTTGGACCATTTTTGTGTATATTAACCTCAGTGTTTTAAACACACTGTATATGTATGTACTAGTTAATCCATTTAATTTCATATTTACGTTGTCAGCTATCTGGCTTGTTCAGTTAGCCCAGCACTAGGTTAGTCGCTAATGCTAACTAGTTAGCTAGCTCACGTCCCCTACTATGAGCTCACTAAGTTACTCTCCCCCTGCTAAAGAAAATGAGGTCTGTTGGACGGAGAAAGAAACTCCCGCGCTGAACATTTACGTGAAAGAAGAAGAATTTACTGTGAAAGAAGAGGAAGTGGAGGAAGCTATCACAGTGAAAGAAGAAGAACAGGATGTTACGGTAGAGGAAGAAGCTTTCGGAGTGAAAGAGGAGGAGATGACTGGTGCATTGAAAGAAGAGGAAGAACGTTTTGAAATGAAGGAGGAGGGGGAGATGACTGTCACATTGGAAGAAGAAGAAGAGGAGACTGGAGATCTGATTAACACCAGTGAGTTCAATCTTAAACAGGGGCACACTGCAGTTGTTGAACTAATGTGTGCTATTAAAATGGCATTCTACTGCAGTTCTACAATTTGTTTTCACGGTAGATCAGGGGTCTCCAACCTTTTCAAGCATGAGAGCTACTTTAAAAAATGAAACATGTCGGTAGCTACTCTTTTTCTTCTTCTAGCTTTCAATTAGGCACATTCTTTATTCTCTTCTAATCTCCAGGAGCGGTGCGTGGGTAAAATCACTGGGGGAACCAGGGGGGGGAAAAGCCATATTACAACCTATGTGTTGTGATAATTGCGTTGTTTGCTCTATAACCTGTTAGTTCATATGCCTCGGGACCGTGATATATATATATAGGCCTAAAGGCAGAGACAATAAGAAGACAGTGGCAGAATAAATTCAACCACACCTTTGTTTCATCACAAAACCGGAGAGCAACCTCTGTCTGGTGAAGTCCACAAAGCATATTGCCTGTAACAAACAGTTACATGACCTACAGCATGGTCAAGCAAGTTAACGTTTCCGACATTTTTGTACCACTAAACAACTATTGATTTAGAACGACAGAGAGTTACCGCAAGTCGCAAAGAAAACAGGAGCTGCCTCCACTATTCCAGCACCATTTCAACTTCAACATTTCAACATCATCAAATCACCTATGTTTAGTCTAATACAGTGACAACTAAAAGATACCAAAAACGATTTAGTCCAGTCAACGTAAGCTAAATATCATGTGGCTGTCCATGTTTCTGATTTCTGTGTGCATGCGTTCGTGCAAGTAGAAAAAACATGTTGACTCACCCTACTTGTAGAGAAACGCCAATGCCATCCTCCTCTCTTTCATGTAGACTAAATGGTCTAGCACTCTTTAATACAGTACATGTTTTTATTTGTTTGTTGTCCTAGGCTACCTGGCTAAAATGCTTGCTCGCTAGCCTAACTTCCTTTCATGGGCAATGTTAGCGAGTTAACATTAGCCTTCTACATCTAGCTACATATTGAACTTTCATCCTCTCAGGCCAGGGGCACAATGTATAAATTAATTGTTGGATCAGAATCGACGTTATAATCATTGGCCAGTACAGAGAATTAAGTAAAACCACAAATCCCTATCTCCATCGATGGCTAATTTAGGAAAGGGCCAATTTTAGCTCGCTAGCTAACCACCGGAGGACAACAACACAACGAGATGCAACAAGAACAGAACATTTGTCTGTCAATTATGTATTTCTCTTGATGCGATTTGATTGGAGTGAAGACAAATTCAAACTGGCTTCCTTGACACTTTTTATTGGTGCGCCAGGACCATTCACAGTTGAGCTCACTCAGTTTAGCTCAACGCTGATTGGCTATTATTTTATACTTTTTTTAAATCAAGTGAGGACAAATGCTCGCTGGTTTCACTTGCATTCAATGCTATGGGCGGCAACAATGTCATACTCTTTCGGACCCGACAGCATCAGATAGATGGCCTACCCATACAGAGATAGAGGGGCGCTGTTTCGCTTGCTCTGATGCTTTCTCCGGTGAGATACATTCAGCCTCTTGCGAAGTGAAGGAAACACAGAGGGACAAAAGATAAATGATTGTATGTTTTTTGGGAAAGCCTGGCTTCCCTTGGCATACATGAATATATGCCACTGCTCCTCTCCCCTGCAACTATTCCCCATGTCCTTAGTGTACAAGAGAAAGTAGTGCACTATGTTGTCAACTTTTCCTGTGGTCCTTAGTGTACAAGAGAAAGTAGTGCACTATGTTGTCAACTCTTCCTCTGGTCCTTAGTGTACAAGAGAAAGTAGTGCACTATGTTGTCAACTTTTCCTGTGGTCTTTAGTGTACAAGAGAAAGTAGTGCACTATGTTGTCAACTCTTCCCGTGGTCCTTAGTGTACAAGAGAATGTAGTGCACTATGTTGTCAACTCTTCCCGTGGTCCTTAGTGTACAAGAGAAAGTAGTGCAGTATGTTTTCTGTCAATATACACTACCATTCAAAAGTTTGGGTCACTTAGACATTTCCTTGTTTTCTAAAGAAAATCATTTTTTTTGTCCATTAAAATAACATCAAATTGATCAGAAATACAGTGTAGACAATCATGTTGTAAATGGCTATTGTAGCTGGAAACGGCTGATTTTTTAAAATGGAATATCTACATAGTTGTACAGAGGCCAATTATCAGCAACCATCAGTCCTGTGTTCAAATGGCACGTAGAAAAAGCCTTTGATTAGATAGTAGCTGG